>NW_004443941.1:34251402-34252843 GCF_000243295.1 Trichechus manatus latirostris
GATTATTAGGCAGAAACCATGCAGGCAAGAAGGCAATGGGATGACATATATAAAACCTTGAAAGAAAAAAATTGCCAGCCAATAATAATATATCCTGCAAAACTCTCATTCAAATATGATGGTGAAATTAATTATCATTTCAGATAAACAGAAATTAAGGGACTATGTAAAAACCAAGCCAAACTTACAAGACTTATTAAAGGGAGTCCTTCGATCTGAGAACAAACAACACGAGACTAAAGGCTGAATATAGGACACAGGATTGTACTAGCCAGATATCAACCTAGGAAATGAACTCTTAAGGACTATGCAAAACCAAAACAATTACAACAGGGAACCAGAGAGGTTATTCTGTAAATGATAACAACATCAGAACAATAAAAGAGGGAATAAATGGTGTAGGTATAGAACCTACTAATGGAGAGGAAGGCAAGGCAATACTAAGTAATAATAGACTGGTTCAAATCTAGGAAGATAAGGGTAAATTTCAAGGTAACCATAAAGAAAGTTAACAAGCCTACTCATCAAAATAAAGAAGAAAAACAAAGTCTCAATGAAAACAAAATCTACAAAAACAAAAGAAATGAAAAAAAAAATCCACAAACAAAAGGAACTCAGCAGAGGAGAGTAAGAGGAACAAAGAAAACGTCAGCGCTACAAAATGCAATCCCACTCCTAGGAATATATCCTAGAGAAATAAGAGCCCTCAAACGAATAGACATGTGCACACCTATATTCATTGCAGCACTGTTCATAATAGCAAAAAGATGGAAACAAACTAGATGCTCGTCAACAAATGAATGGATAAACAAACTGTGGTACATACACACAATGGAATATTATGCAAAGATAAAGAACAAAGATGAATCTGTGAAGCATCTCATAACACGGGTGAAACTGGAGGACATCATGCTGAGTGAAATAAGTCAATCACAAATGGAGAAATATTGTATGAGACCGCTAGTGTAAAAACTCATGTAAACGTTTAGACACGAAAAGAAACAATCTTTGTTGGTTATGAGGGATGCGGGGGGGACTAAATAGACAGTAGATAAATGGTAACTTTGTTGAAGGGTAAGACAGTACACAATACATGGGAAGCCAGCACAACTTGTACAAGGAAAGGTTATGGAAGATCCATAGATACATCTAAACTCTCTGAGGGAATGAACTGCTGGGCGGAGGGCTGTGGGGACCATGGTCTCAGGGAACATTTAGCTCAAACTGGCCAGTTTATAAAGACAATGTTCTACATTCTACCTTGGTGAGTAGTGTCTGGGGTCTTAAAAGCCTGTGATCAGCCATCTAAGATACTCCACTGATCTCACCCCTTTGGGAGCAAGGGAGAACGAAGAGAACAAGATACAAGGAAAAGATTAGTCCAAAGGACTAATGGACCACAGCTACCATGGCCTCCACCAGACTGAGTCCAGTATAGTTA
>NW_004443941.1:34252943-34254937 GCF_000243295.1 Trichechus manatus latirostris
AAAACTAAGTTAAACAGAGTCACATGTCAATCCTGAAACCCTAAGCTTCAAATGAAGAGATAAAGAACTCAGCCAAGCACTGAATGGAATAAGAAACTGACCAAGAACAGAGAGGAGAGATATACGCAGAAGTCCCCTATCAGCTACTGCAGGACGGATCCGCCAACCTGGACTCCTATCAGAGATCAGTGAACAGGGGGTACAAGAAAGCAGCTTCATGGAGCTACCAGTAGAAGACAGAACCACCAGTAACCAGTGATATAGGCTTTCCCATCCACCATCCTTCTTCACCCCCACTTAGCCTCCTCTGCTTCCTGCAGCCAGTCTCGTGGCTAGGAAGCACCAGCTTTTTGCCCAGTGTCACTTGGATTTCACCCGCCCACACTGGCCAGCTCCCTGAAATGCCTTTTCTTGTCTGCTGGTGTTGCTTTTTTCCGCTTCTTTAGATTTCTTCCTTACCTCTCTTTCCCCCTCCTTTCTCTGAAATACTTGGCTCCGTGCATCATCTTTGCTTCTTAATGAAAGGAGGTGAAACACCCCTCGACTGTGAAACTGCTTTCCGGCCCGAGCTGCCATGCTGGTGGGACCCCCGGGCTTTTTTCATTGATCGACTGTTTGCTCTGATTTTTCTTTTTCTTTTCTTGGCTTGGGAGCCCCTTCTAGCAGGGCAGAATGGCAGCTTGTAAGCTACTCCCTCACTCTGTGCAGACGCACTGGGACAGCACTGGGGGTATTTCTTTTTTCTTGTTTGTTTTTGGGTTTTTTTTCTTTCTTACTTTTGTTTTCTTCTCTCACTTATTCCATTTTTGTCTTCATTTCCAGTTTCTTGATTTATTCATTTTTTTCTTTTCCTTTTTTCTTCTGTATTTTTCCCCATGTCTCAGTCTCTCATCTCTCCACTCAAATAGCAAGCTCCCTTAGCATTCTTCTTCATTTGTGTTTAAGTTTTTGGCTCCTGTTCCTCTCTCCTCTCTCTCATCTTTCCCATACCCATCTTTGCTTCATACATCACAATCTAAGCCCTCCTTCCTGCCTAGCTGTACCGTGCGCTGAACATAACACTCCCAACAGCATAGGCATGGCCTACTGGAACCTGCCCTGCACTGATTCCCAGTCTGCACAGTCAGCCCTGGTACATGCCGCAAACAACCCACCCCAGCAACTCCCCTTCAGCTGGACCTGCCCTGATGTACCATACCGGAGTGACTAACACTACCAATTGGAGAAGTAGGTGAAAAGCATCGAGCCCACAGTTGAGCAAACAACAAAGAACGCACAGCCTGCCTGCTCACACATAACCAAATAAAACAAAAAAGCAGGACAAACCAAACAAATCTACAATCAGTAAATGAGGAAAATAACTACCGAATGCCACGAAGACAGCAGACAATATGAAAACATTTACAAAAACAGGACAGGATGGTTCCAGTACGTGTCCAAAATAAAACACCATATGACCTTCCAATAGAAGAAAAGGCACTAGTCCTAATTGATAGGAAATGCAAATCTCTAATATTCAGAATTATCCAAGAGTTGACACAAAAAAGACAACGAAGAAAAAATAGACAAATTCATGGAAAAGGCAGACAAATTCATGGAAAATACAAACAAAAAAAATGGAAGAATTCAAGAAAATAATACAGGAAAAAAGTGAGAAAATGAATTCACAACTAGAAATCATACAAAAACAACACTTAGAAATCCAAAAGATAACAAGTTTTCAGAAATTGACAGTGTCATAGAAGGGCTGAGGAGCAGGTTTTAAAAGATGGAAGATAGGATCAGTGAAAATGAAGACAAACACTTGGATGCAACTCTGAGGGAAAATCAGAAAAAAGAATGAAGAAACCCTGAGAATTATGTGGGATACAATCAAAAGCAAAACTCTGTGAGTGATCGGAGTTCCAGAACAGGGGGAGAAAACAGAAAATGCAGAGAGGATCACTGAAGAACTGCTGACAGAAAACTTCCCCAATATCATGAAAGATGAAAAG
>NW_004443941.1:34255037-34329905 GCF_000243295.1 Trichechus manatus latirostris
TGGTAACTTTGGTAAAGGGTAAGACAGTACACAATACTGGGGAAGCCAGCACAACTTGTACAAGGAAAGGTCATGGAAGCTCCATAGACACTTCCAAACTCCCTGAGGGACTGAATTGCTGGGAGGAGGGCTGTGGGGACTATGGTCTCCGGGAACATCTAGCTCAATTGGCATAACACAGTTTATAAAGGCAATGTTCTACATTCTACTTTAGTGAGTAGCGTCTGGGGTCTCAAAGCTTGTAAATAGCCATCTAAGATACTCCACTGGTCTCACCCCTTCGGAAGCAAGGGAGAACGAAGAGAACAAGATACAAGGAAAAGATTAGTCCAAAGGACTAATGGACCACAGTACCACGGCCTCCACCAGACTGAGCACAGTACAGCTGGATGGTGCCCGGCTACCACCACTGACTGCTCTGATCGGGATCACAACAGAGAGTCCTGGATAGAGCTGGAAAAGGATGTAGAACAAAATTCTAACTCGCACAAAAAAATATCAAATTTACTGACCTGAAAGACTGGAGAAACCCAGTGTAACTCTGGGTATGTATATTTTCACCAAAAAAAAAATTCCTCCACGGTCGAGAACGGAGAGTGTTGACATGTTGTGGGGTTGTTAATCAATGTTATAAAACAATATGTGTCCTGTTTAATGAATAACTATTTGTTCTGTAAACCTTCATCTAAAGTACAATAAAAGAAAATATTTGAAAACCTAGAGCAAATGGACAAATTTCTAGCAACACACTACCTACTCAAATTAACACAAACTGATGTTGAAAATCTGAACAGACCCATAATAAGAGAAGAGAAATGAAAAGGCAATTAAAAAACTCCCAACAAAAAAAGGCCTGGCCAGATGGCTTCACTGAAGAATTCTAACAAACATTCAGAGAAGAGCTTACACCAGTACTGCATAAACTATATCAGAACATAGAAAAGTAAGCGATACTTCCGAATTCATCCTATGAAGCCAGTGTAACCCTGATACCAAAATCAGGGAAGGACACCACAAAAAAGGAAAATTACAGACTAATATCTCTAATGAATATAGATACAAACATTCTCAACAAAATTCTAGCCAATAGAATTCAGCATCACATCAAAAACAAAATAAATAAATAAACCTCAACCAAGTGGGATTTATACCAGGTATGCAAGAAAGGTTCAACATTAGAAAATCAATCAATGTAATCCACCACAGAAATAAAATAAAAGAATCACATGATCATTTCAATGGACGCAGAAAAAGCATTTGTCAAAGTCCAACACACATTCCGTATAAAAACCCTCAATAAAATAGGGATAGAAGGGAAATTCCTCAACATAATGAAGGGCATCTACACAAAAGCACAGCCAACATCATTGTTAATGGAGAGAGGCTGAAAACATTCCCCCTGAGAACAGGAACAAGACAAGGATGCCTTTTATCAACAATCCTATTTGACATTGTTCTGATAGTGCCAGATAAAGCAATAAGACAAGAAAAAGAAATAAAGAGCATCCAAATTGGTAAGGAAGAAGTAAAACTATCCCTATTTGCAGATGATATGATACTACACGTACGAAACGCAAAAGACTCCATGAGAAAACTACTGGAACTAATAGAAAGACTCAGCAGAGCAGCAGGATACAAGATAAATATACAAAAATCAGCTGGATTCCTATACACCAATAAAGAGAACAACGAAAAGATAATCAGGAAAACAATACCATTTATAATAGCCCCTAAAAAATAAAATACTTAGGAATAAATCTAACCTGGGATGTAAAACAAAGAAAATTACAAAACACTACTTCAAGAAACCAAGAGAGACCTACATAAATGGAAAAAACATACCATGCTCATGGATAGGTAGACTCAACATTATGAAAATGTCAATTCTACCCAAAGTAATCTACAAGTACAATTCCATCCTGATCCAAATACCAAAAGCATTCTTTAATGAGATGAAAAAATATATCATTAACTTTATATGGAAAGGGAAGAGGCCCTGAATAAGTAAAGCACTACTGAAGAAGAAGAAAAAAGAGGACTCACACTATCTGCCCTCAAAACCTACTATACAGGTATGGTAGTCAAAATAGCCTGTTACTGGTACAATGACAGACACACTGACCACTGGAACAGAATTTAGAACCCAGGCGTATATACATCCACCTACGGTCAACTGATCTTTGACAAAGTCCCAATGTCCATCAAATGGGGAAAACACAGTCTTTTTAACAAACGGTGTTGGCAAAACTGGATGTCCATCTGTACAAAAATGAAACAGGACCAAAAAACTCACACCATAAACAAAAACTAATTCAAAATGGATCAAAAACCTAAATATAAAACCAAAACCTATAAAGAGCGTAGAAGAAAAAATAAGATCAACTCTACAGGCCCTAATATACGGCATTAACAGGAAACAAACTATAACTAACAACACACAAATTCCAGAAGATAAGCTAGATAAGTGGGATCCTGTAAAAATTACCACTTACGCTCATAAAAAGGCTTCACCAAAAGAGTAAAAAGAGAACTTACAGACTGGGAAAAAATTTTTGGCTATGACAAATCTAACAAAGTTCTAATTTCTAAAATCTACAGGAAAATCCAACACCTCTATAAACAAAAAGACAAATAATCTAATTACAAAACTGGACGAAGGAAATGAACAGATACTTCACTAAAGAAGACATTAAAATGGCTAACAGACACACCAGGAAATGCTTGAGATCACTAGCCACTAGAGAAATGCAAATCAAAACCACAATGAAATACCATCTCACCTCGGCATTACCGGCATGAATCAAAATAACAAATGTTGAGGGGCTGCAGGGAGATTGGAACTCTTATGCACTGATGGTGTGAATGTAAAATAGTACAACCATTTTGTAAAACTATATGGTACTTCTTTAGAAAGCTAGAAATAGAAATACCATATGATCTAGCAATGCCACTCCTAAGAATATATCCAAGAGAAATAACATCTGTCACACGAACAGACATATGCACACCCATGTTCATTGCGGCATTGTTCACAACAGCAAAAAAACAGAAACAACCTAGATACCCATCAACAGATTAATGGATAAACACATTATGGTACATACATACGATGGAGTACTATGCAATGATAGGGAACAATGATGACTCTGTGAAGCATCTCACAATGTGAATGAATCTGGAGGGCCTTATGCTGAGTGACATAAGTCAATCACAAAAGGATAAATACTGTATGAGACCACTATTATAAAAACTCATGAAAAGGTCTACACACAAAAAGAAACAATCTTTGATGGTTACGAGGGAGGGGAGGGGTGGGGATGGGAAAACATAAATAGAATATATATAAGTGGTAACTTTGGTGAAGGGTAAGACAGTACACAATACTGGGGAAGTCAGCACAACTTGTCCAAGGTAAGGTCATGGAAGTTCCATAGACACATCCAAACTCGCTGAGGGACTCAATTTCTGGGCTGACGGCTGTGGGGACCATGGTCTTGGTGAGTATTAAAAAATAAATAAAGAAATAAAAGAAATAAAGAGAGAAAGATAGGCAAAGTATTTGAACAGACATTTCCGGAAAAAAGATGTATGAATGGCCAATGAGCACATAAAAAGCATTAATATCAATTATTCACAAACTCTTCTCAAAAAAATAGAAGGGGGACATTTCCCAACTCATTCTATGAAACCAGTATTACTCCGATATCAAAACCAGACAAATACACCAGATTAAAGGTACAGACCAAAATCTGTATTAGTTTCCTACAGATCCTGTAACAAATTACCACAAACTTAGTGGCTTAAAAAACATAAATTTATTATCTTACAGTTCTGGAGGTCAGAAGTCCAAAATGGGTCTTATCAGGCTAAAATTAAAGTTTGCATTCTTTCTGGAAGCTTGACAAGAGAACCTGTTACTTGCGTTTTCCAGCTTCTACAGGCTGCTCTTGCATTGGTTCCTGAACACTTCACTTTGTCCTCTGCTTCCATGTCACATAACCTTCTGTATTCCTGACTTCTTCTTAGATGGGTGAGGGAACCCAGGAGTAACCTCTTCGAAGAGCCCTCTGTGTGACTGAATACTCTGATCTTTATGAGGCACTAGCAAAAGCTCCAACTATATGCCTGGTCTTCTCTCCAGAGTATACTTTCCAGACAGTGAATCTCTTAACTTCAGTGTCTTTTGTAATCTGGATAGTTTCAGAATTTCCCAGAACATCAAGCGCTAGTTGCTTGTTGCATAACAGTTCTTCTCTCAATTTATCCTCTCTTATTTTATTATAAGCACCAGGAAGAAACCAGGCTGTACTTCAGCTAAATCTCTAACTTTACTACTTGTAAGTGCTGCTTTCCAAATTTAGGACATAATTCAGCTAAACTGTCAGCCACTCTCCTCCAGTTTTCAACAATGTATTCCTCATTTCCTTCTGAGACTCACCAGCAGCACTTTTAACAACCATATTTCTATCAACAGACTGTTTATGACAACTTAGGTATCATCTAAGATAATACAGGTTTTCACTCACCAGAAGCACCTTTAAGATTCGTATTTCTACCAACATCCACATTTCGACTAACAGTCTG
Source organism: Trichechus manatus latirostris (assembly GCF_000243295.1). Classification (NCBI taxonomy): domain Eukaryota; kingdom Metazoa; phylum Chordata; class Mammalia; order Sirenia; family Trichechidae; genus Trichechus; species Trichechus manatus. The sequence goes on from NW_004443941.1 coordinate 34,259,622, forward strand.
TTAAACACAATCCAAGGTTTTGTTTTTAAATCATGTTCCTCAAAATTCTTCCACATTCTGCTAACTGTCCAATTCTAAAGCCACTTCCACATTTCTAGGTATTATAGTAGCATCCTACTTCCAATCAAGGTACCAATTAATATATTACACTATATTAACAGAATAATGGATAAAAACATGACCATCTCAATAGACGCATAGAGCGCATTTGACAAAATCCAATACCCTTTCATGATATAAAACTCCAAAAACTAGGAAGCAAAGGGAACTTCCTCAACCTGATGAAAGCTTCTAAAAGAAAAACCACAGGAAATATCATACTTCATGGTGAATGACTGAAAACTTTCTCTCTACAATCAGGACGATGATAAGGATATCTATTCTCATCACTCCCATTCAACATTTGTATTGGAGGTTCTACCCAGGGCAATTTGGCAAGATATAAAAATAAAACGGAACAGATTAGAAATAAGTTAAGCTATTTCTATTCACAAATTACATAATATTGTAAACAACAACAAAAAAATCATACAGAACACACACAAATAGCAGCAATAATAAATGAGTTCAGCAAGGTTTGAGGGAACAGGATTCATATATAAAAATCAATTTTATTTCTATACAGATGCAATGAACAATTCAAATGAATTATAACAAATAGAATTAAATATGTAGGAATAAATTTAACAAAAGAAGTGCAAGACCTGTACTCTGAAAACTATAAAACATCATTGAAAGAAATGTGAAAAGACCTAAATAAAATGGAAAAACATTCCACGTTCATGAATCAGAAGACTTCACATTGTTAAGATGGCAATACTCCCCAAACTGATCTAAAGATTCAATGTAAACCCTATTAAAATCATAGGTGTCTTGTTTTACAGAAATTAATAAAACTGACCCTAAAATTCATATGGAAATCCAGGGGACCCAGGATTCCCAAAACAATCTTGAAAAAGAACTAAATTGGAGGCTTCACACTTCCCTATTTCAAAACTTACTACAATAATCAGGACAGTGTGGTAGTAGCTGAAGGGCAGATATATAGATCAACGGAACAGAATTGAGATTTCAGAAACAAACTCTCTCATTTACAATCAACTGATCTTTAGAAAGGCCATGAATAATACAATTCATGGGGGAAAGAGCAGTCTTTTCAATAAATGGAGCTATGAAAAGTGGATATTCTCACAGAAGAGTATGGACCCCCTACCTCACACAATATACAAAAATTAACTCAAAAGGATCAAAAATGTAAGATGTAAAACTATTAAACTCTTAAAATAAGATGAAGGTATAAATCTTCATGATCTTGAATTAAGCAATGGTTTCTAAGATATGACATAAAAAGCCTAAGTAATCAAAGGAAAAAAACAGATAAATTAGACTTCATCAAAATTAAAAACATATGTGGTTCAAATGATACCATAAAGAAAGTGAAAAAAATGACCCACAGAATGAGAGAAAATGTTTATAATCATATACCTGATATGGGTCTACTATCCAGAATATGTTAACAAAAGAAAAAAAAAAAAAAAGAAAAGAACTATTACAACTCAAGTATAAAAAGACCAAAAAACCCAACTAAAAAATGGACAAAGGACTTGAATAGACTTTTCTCCAAAGAATATATACAAATGGCCAATAAGCACGAGAGATGTTCAATATCATTAGTCATTAGGAAAATGTAAATCAAAACCACAATGAGGTATTAAGTACACTCACTAGCATAGCTATAATGAAAAAGATGGACAGTAACAAGTTTTGGCAGGATGGAGAGAAACTGGAACCCTCATGCATTTCTGGTGGGAATTTAGAAGGATATATAGCACTTTGGAAAACAGTTTGGCAGTTCCTCAAAAAGTAAACATAGAATTACTGTATGACCTAGCAATTTCACTCTTAGATATACACCCAAGAGAAGTGAAAACATACATCCACACAAAAACGTGGACACAAATGGTCACTGCATCATCAGTCATAATAATAATCATCATCATTAAAAAACTGAACCCAAATGTTCATCAACTAATGAAAGGAAAAATAAAATGAGGTATATCCATACAATGAAATATTATTCAGCTATAAAAAGGAATGATGTATTGGTGCATGTTACATGGATGAACCTTGAAAACATTATGTTAAGTGAAAGAACCCAGACATAAAATTAGCAGGACTGATAAAGGGTACAGGGTTTCTTTAGGGAGTGACAAAAATGTTCTGGAAATAAGATAGTGGTGATGGATGCACAGCTTTGTGAATATACTAAAAACTGAACTGTACATTTTTTAAAAGGAACAATTTTATGGTGTGTGAATAATTAAAAAAAAAAAAAGAAGTACTGATACATACTACAACATAGATCAACATTGAAAACATCATCCTAAATGAAAGCAGCCAGTCAGAAAAGACCACATATTGTATGATTTCACTCATATGAAACATCCAGAATCTACAGCAACAGAAAGTAGATCAGTAGTTGCCTAGGGCTTGGGGAGTCTGGGGAAAATGGTAGAGGGTTTCTTTTTGGGGTAATGAAAATGTCTCAAATTGATTGTGGTGATGGTCGTTCAACTCTGTAAATACACTACGCATCACTGAATTGAAAACTTAAACAGAGTGAATTGTATGGAATGTGAACTGTATCTTAATAAAACTGCAATACAAAAATTGATTCTCCTAATGAGAGAAATTAAATACTAAACAATAAGATTTTCCTGGGTAGGATTGAGCTTTGGCAGCTCAAAAACCATTTTAATATCTAAGATTTTTTTCACCCTCCGAGAATAAAATTTCACCCCCTTGCAGGCAATATTGACCCCACTGAGAATACCTGGTCTAGGCAAAAGCAAGTACTAAATATGTGTTTGCTAAAATGAATTTCAATATTAAAGTCCTACAATGTCTCCTTCTAATAATGAGCTCAGAACTTAGCTGTGCTGATTTTCTCAAGTAGAGAAAGCTCTGTATAGGCTGACCTTTGAAAGACTTAGACAATGCTCAAAGACTGTAAAGGAAAGGATACTTCTGGAAGGTTAATACCAAGTAAGTTTCTAAAAAAAGGAAGAAGGACTTCACTATGGAATGACACATTTCAATTAGGAATCTTATCTTACCTGCTGAATCACTTCTGGATATAGCATGGGTAGTCTTTCTGCAATAAGAGCCAATCCACCCATTCCTGCAAAAACTTGTAAGGGTGACTGAATAGGGCAAGTTTCGAGTAAAGATTCATCCAATATCCCTTCCATAGACTCATCACTTGGAGTGAGAGCCTCATCTTCTGGACAGCTTCCAAGTAACTCTCCATGATCTAGAAAAAAATAAATTAAAACAATAATAGCAAGAAAGGATCTATTTTTAGAATATTCCTTCACTTATGAAAGCAGATACTGTTATCTCTCTACTCAACAAAAGAATGTAAGCACTGAGATACTGCTGTATTAACACTACATGCTACCGTAACTTTTAAGTGACCTCTTATTCAAAATGTGGTTCATGAACCTGCCTTCAGCATCACCTAAAAACTTATTAGAAATGTATAATATCAGGTCCCACCCTAGACATGCTGAATAAGAATCTGCATTTGAACAAGGTTGTGTGGGTGATTTGTAAGCATATTAAAGCTTGAGAAGCACCGTCCTTTAGGGCATAGCTGTAAGTTAGACTGCATGTTAAAATTACTAAGTCCTTAGACCTAGGGACTATCAGGCATATATATATATATATATATATATATATATATATATATATGCCTTCTCTTACTGGAAACTGAAATTATACCACATTGTTCTGAATCACTCACAAAGAAAAACCAAAAAGTTAGTATGTTCAACACATAACCAGACTTTATAAACACTTAAAGAGAGTGAGAGACAGATAATCCTGCTGAAAATTCAGCAAGAGAAATTTACTATTATTTCCTAGAGAATACAAAGGGCCAGTAATGTACAACAGGGAAAAACTGAAAATAACCAGAATGTTTCAACAAATGGGGAATATATAAATTTTGTTATATCCATATAATAAACAATTAAAAACGCACATTAAAACATTTAATAGAGCATTTAAGTAAAAAGAAGAAGAAACTTAACGATCCCATTTTATGTGAAGAAAATGTTTATAAGCATAAAAACACCACTCAATATACATTATTAGGAAGTTAGAAATTCTAAATCAGGGTTCAATATACATTATTAGTAAATCAGAAATTCTAAGTCAGGGTTCTAACCTGATTACAAAATGATAAACAATTTACTTGGCTCTTACAGAAATAATTAGAAATTAAAGCACAACATGTGCTCATAAAATTAGTGATGCAACAAGAGAAATTATAACTTAAAGACAACTTTCAGTGTAAAAGTGCAAGTTTTTATATTTACCAATAACTCAATCATAAAGCAAAACGATAGGTCGTTAAGATGATGTAATAAAAACACAGGTCAGTTAAGTCATTAGTTATAAATTCCTCCATCCTCATTTGACAGACTCATACACTTACCTTTCTCAGTGTGTAGTCTTTTAAAAGAATCTGTTTTTGATAGACTTGGGTCTGTGATAACTCTTGATCCCAATTTAACAGTTAGATCAATTGAGCGGTAACCTTGAGGAAGTTTTCGGTCATATAGGAGAGTTAAAAGCTGGGCAAGTGTCATTTCAGATGGCAATGGCTGGCCTAAAAATGACATAATAAAGTTAAACCTGGAATCCAAGGAGACATGTAGTTGGTTCAATTTAGTTAATTACTTACTGTCTTTACTAAATTAAAGACAAGAGTTTGGTTCTGACACCAATTTCAAAATAATTTAAAATCAACCCAGGGAAAATTTCACGAAATTGAATCTGCTTCTGACGTGTGTGAACAATAATGTTTGCAGACAGTGCTATTCAGTTGCTGAACAATCCCACCAAGATCTTCTCAGCACTGGCCAAAAGGGAAACAAAGAAACAGATGTTCTTATAAATCTGGGGCTGGAAAACTTATTCTGTAAAGGGACAGATAGTAAAAATTTTAGGCTATGCCGTCCCTATCATATTAGTCGCAACTTCTAATTCTACCATTGCAGCATGAGAGCAGCTACAGGCAGTATGTAAACAAACAGGCATGCCTGTTTTCCAATGAAACTTTATTTACAAAAACAGGCATCTGGCCCACTCAAAATTAGTTAGCTACCTGGTTATAACAATACAGCACAAGAATGGTGATGAAATTGCTATCACTTTGACCAATGGAAAGTATATCGGCAAAAAAAAAATTGTTGTGGGCAGGGAAAATATATTGCTTAACAATTAGTCGCATATTTAACAGTGCCATTGTTAGAATAATTCCCAAAAAAATCTGTCCCACACTGCTTCCTGTGTTACTTGTAATGGAATCACCAAGCATGAATTTTACTGCTCATTCTAGCACAATGACAGTAAAATTTAGGAAACAAAAAAGAAAACATGCAAGTTTATAGTGCTACACAGCATATACAATAATGCTCCATTTTTGGTTCTCACTTGTCTTAACAGAGAATTGTGTGCAGAGAGTCTCACTAACTCATTTATCTCATCAATGAAATTTGTATTTAATAAGGCTTTCTTTAAACTGGAAATATCCTCTTGAAATGATAACATTATTTTTTAGTAACTCAAACTTAGTAACTTTAATAAGATACTTTCAGAATGTAATCTCAAAGCCACAGTAGTAAATGGGAAGTTTAAATTTCAAGGGAAAAAAATGGGAGTGGAAAAAGTATTCAACAGAAAGAACAGTATGGAATAAAGGAGTTCCAGAGAGCCTATAGAAGGTACCCTCTTGTTTAGTAAAAATTTTAAACTTGATTTACTGATTCAATAGTTTATTGATTTTACTTGAGTTTATGATCTTTATCAAAAGGTTTCATGTAACACCTAAAGCAATGATCTGATTAAAAATGACTCCGGTGGTTATACTTCTGTCCTACATAGTTACAAATTATTAAAATTTCATGGGTGCTTTTCATTCTGAATATTACCTGCCAAGAGTTTGTGAAACAAATGAAACACAGGGACAGTAATTATTTTGTTGGCAGTCTCTGCTCCTGAGGGAGCACTCCCTATTTTATCAGGCACCGTCCTCCCTCTCCTTGATGGTGGGCGAGGTGGTGTAGCTGACACAGCACGTTTAGACTGGGATTTCAGTCCTAAAAGAGAAGAACCAAGATTCTACATAGTCAACACACTAACGTGAAGTAGGAAAACATGTGCCTAAGATTTTAACATAAAGCACCACATTCCCAATGCCAAGAGCTAGAAATGTTTATTCCAATCCAGTATCTAATCTTCCAATTATTTTTGTTCTTCATAACACATCATAAATAATTTTGACTTTACACTTGTAACTACTTTTCAAGAAACTAAAAAACATTGGTGGTTGCCATAACTGCTGAGGTACAGCTTACCATCACTTTACTACACTGCAGTATGTTCTGCAAGTACGTGTAGGAAATCTTGGGTTTGTAATTTTTCTACAACAGAGAACACATACGTATCCTATTAGGCACCAAACTAAGAAATAAGATTATCTTTAATGAGTCTTCTTTTTTGAACTAAAATCATCTGATCCGTATTTAAAAAATAACCATCCAAAATTATCAGTTATCCATGCCAATCTTCTTCCTCCTCCATCTGTTCTTGTTAGAAGCCGTCGAGTCAGTTCCGACTCATAGCGATACTACGGACAATAGAACGAAACACTGCCCGGTCCTCTGCCATCCTCATATTCGTTGCTATGTTTGAGCCCGCTGTTGCAGCCACTGTGTCAACCCATCTTGTTGAAGGTCTTCCTCTTTTTCACTGACCCTAGGTTACCAAGCATGATGTCCTTTTCCATGGACTGGTCCCTCCTGATAACATGCCCAAAGTACGTCAGATGAAATCTCACCATTCTTGCTTCTAAGGAGCATTCCGGCTGTACTTCTTCCAAGATAAACCCCTTTGTTCTTCTGGCAGTCCGTAGTGTATTCAATATTCTTTTCCAACACCGTAACTCAAAGGCATCAATTCTTCTTCAGTCTTCCTTATTCACTGTCCAGATTTCGCACGCATATGAGCTGACTGAAAATATCATGGCTTGGGTCAGGAACACCTTAGTCCTCAAAATGACATCTTTGCTTTTTAACATTTTAAAGAGGTCTCTTGCAGCATATTTGCCCGACACAATACATCGTTTGATCTCCTGACTGCTGCTTCCATGGGCGTTGATTATGGGTCCAAGTAAAATGAAATCTTAGAAAACTTCAATATTTTCTCCATTTACCATGATGTTGCTTATTGGTCGATTCCTCCTCCACCTAATAGCTAAGAACTAATTTTCAACCTATTTTCTTTTTATTATTTCTATTTTTATATGATGAACTCACCATAAAGGAAAACTGAAAATACTAAATACTTCTGTGTTTTAGTTTTGCTTTTTTAAATACACAGGCTATATAAAATTTCTTTAACACTTAATGGACTTGTAGGAATATAATTCTCCTTATACTGTTAAGTGTAAATGGAGTATCTAAAATATTCATACATGTTCAATATCTGATGCAACACAGTATGCTTCACACACAAGATAAATTTAATAATTCCACTGCCAAAGAACAGTAAGTTTCTGGAGCAATATTTTACATCTAACATTAAAATATTAAAAGCTAGCTTTTTGCATTAATACATTTTACCACATAAAATTTCTTAAACTGTTGTATTTTATAGAAACTCAAGCAAAGTCAAGATTATAAAAAAGTAGAAAACATACCAGAGGCAACAACAACACTGTAATTGTCCTGAAATCCATTTTCCGCCTTAACTTTCTCTTTCTCTTCATGGTTTTTCTTCTCTTTGTCATCTTTTTGTTCATTAATCAGTTTAGCTGTGATACTCGGAGTATCTGTAAGAAAATGTTATCTAAAATACACTGCTTTTATAAAATCACTAAGAAGGGAAACAATAAGTACTTCAGAGAAGATTATCGCTAATATAGGCACAATGTAAATGGATTTAAAAGAAATGTTATAAGGTAATGCCTAGTATGTCATCCTTGATAATATTCATAAAGTGATCACCACATAAAAATCAGAATACTTAAGTTCCAATCTCTAGAGAATATTACATATTTCAACAGTACTAGCTCTGCGGGTAGAGTCCCTGAATGGTGCAAAAGGTTAAGCTCTCAACTATTAGCCAAAAGGTTGGCTGTCTGAACCCACCCAAAGGTGCCTCGGGAGACAGGCCTGGCGACCTGCTTCCAAAAGGTCACAGCCTTGAAAACCCTATGCAGTAGTTCTACTCTGTACATATGTGGTTGCCATGAGTTGTAATCAACTCAACAGCAACTAACAACAACAGCTCTATATGGACTGAAAAATGATTACCATGAAAACTTGCTTTATTTTATGCATAGTTCATGTGATTGACACCTATATCTCAGTTGGTCCTTACTACATACATATCAAGGAGGCCTGGTGGCGTAGTGGTTAAAGCAATTGACTGCTAACTGAAAAGGTCGGCAGTTCGAAACCACCAGCTGCTGTGCAGGAGAAAGATGTGGCAGTTTGTTTTTGTAGAGATTTACAGCCTTGGAAACACTATGGGGTCGCTATGAGTAGGAATTGACTCCATTACAGTGGGTTTTTATACGCATATCAAGAAAGAGTATTATTTCAAAATGAGGAAACTGAGCCTTAAAGGGGATGTCAATACATTCTGTAAATTGCAAATATGGGATTCAAATCAGTGCTCCTCTCAAAGCATTATGCTAGACTTCTACTTCTATTACAAATGGACATATAAAGAACAACAAATTTCAGTAACAGATTTCTTGTTTTGTTATTTTATTTAGTTAGGCATCTTAGATAACAAAGTAATCTGTTTTACTACTACTACTTTAAAAATAAATACTAGAGGTTTTCACAGTTATTTCTTGAATTTCATACATTCTTTCTTACTTTGGATTATAGAACCAAAGAACCAAACCCACTGCTATCAAGTCGATGCCGACTCATAACAACCCTATAGGACAGAGCAGAACTGCCCCATTGGGTTTCCAAGGCTGTAATTTTTACAGGAGTAGACTGCCACATCTATCTCCTGTGGAGTGGCTGGTGGGTTCGAACAGCCGACCTTTTGGTTAGCAGCCAATAGCTTTAACCACTGTGCCACAATATAATGATCTGAGTTAGCCACTGAGAAATCCAAAAGGCCAGATGAACTGCTTTGATACTAGAAATATTTTTCACTATGTGAACACAGCTGACAGTCTCTTCTCACGTTAAAAAAAACAACAAACCATATATATATATATATATATATATATATATATATTTTACAAAAACAGCCAAGCAACCCAAAATAGCAAGAATATTTACACAAGTCAGAGTGAAATATTTAAGTACTAAAAGCTTTACCACATTAATTCATAGCATAAACAGATAGGGAAAACATATAAAGATCGTTATGTGATAAGAATTTATAGAGTGCAATCAGAAGTTCAAATGATTTCCATGCTTATTTAATCTTCCAATAAATGGGATAAAAGCTATCACTAAGAAATTTTTTTTTCGATTTTCTGTCTATTTGCTCTGGTTTCGATTTCCACTTCTGGCCAACATGGAATAACAAGGAACGGATTTACTTTTAAACAAATCATTTCTTTTATAAGGATCAGCACAAACCTTGTTCCTACGAGGTGGAAGTTATAGATGTCTCAAATGTCTAACTTTTCCAAGCTGCTGTACCACTCATTCATCTCTAACATCAACTACTCCCTCTCTCCTCAATACACTCCCTCCTGTCTTTCGGTTCCCTAATTCACTGCAACGTCTCACAGAACTCATGAGCCATATAAAGGGAATGGCTCATGTGGTTGTGAAGGCTGGCAAGTCCCAAAATTGTGGGTCAGGCATAAACTTTTCCCTGGCCCTCAGTCTCTGCAGAAAGGCACTCAGCTTTCTCGCTCTGTGGGCCGGAAAGACTACTGCACCATCTCCTGCGGGTCTCTGCTACCAGTCTTTGCTGGTGTCCGCTGTGGGTCTCTCCTTCTTTGGCGGTGGTAAGCTCTCCTCCCTGCTTTGGAATTGGCTCTTTTAAGGCAAAACTGACCAATCCCCTTGGTGGGCCACAATCATCTTATTTGCACAGCTCCACCCAATTACCTGGGTAGGAGTCACAAGACCATGGCTAGAAAGGCCACATACAAAAGTAATTAATCACACCACAACTTTCCTACCTAAAGTAATTAAAAAACTGGGAAAATATATGAAGCAACAGTCTTCAGATATTGGGCATCAGGCAGGGCAGAACAGTGATGCCTAAAAAGAGTAGATTTTGAGGTCAGCCCTATGATTTATCTAGCTTATTGTGTGGAGAGTTTCCCAGGTCACAGCACAGCACTCCAGGTGGTCACCCTAGGTTGAGGATATGGAACTGGTAGTCCAAGGAGACAAAGGTGGTTGGCTGGAGTTAGCTGGGCACATTCCCAGGAAGGTGACATCTGCTCAGTAAGAGAATTCTAGAGATCTATAGATGGTCCCTTTCAAGTCATCCACAAGTACTGATGAGTATATACATGTGAATAACTCACTCAAGGTTAAGGAAAGTTAACTGAAAAAGCAACAAGCGAAACAACCCTGGGGTCTCACACTGGGTCTAGAATAGTTTGTGTTCGCAAAGCCAGTGAATCTCTAACAGAGTACTCATAAAAGTACTGCCTCAGTAGTGGATTGAATTAGGCATAAACCTACATTTTCCAATACAGTACGCTATTACTATCCCAATATAGGAACTATTTCAATTAAAATTTAAATTAAAACTTCAATTCCTTTATTTCACCAACCACATTTCAAGAATTCAACAGCTAGAATACTAAATAGCAAAGGTTTATTAAAAATTTCCGACATCACAAAATGTTCTATGGATAGCCTTAGATTCAGTTGTTCTGGTCCTGACTAACAAAGCTTAAAAGCTCGCCCTGAAAGCAACGAACTGTTTTCGAGTCATTTAACTACATCTCAGAAAAAAGTCAAAATACTTATTACGGTACAAAAATACACAGTACCCCAAAAAATTAAAACTCACAATGTCTGGCATCCAATAAAAACTTTCCAGGCAAATAAATAAGCCGGAAAATGCAACCAATAAAGAGAAAAATATGTTTAAGAAGGTAAAGGAAAGCTTGAACACTTTAATTAACAACAAGGAAATATAAAAAGAACCACATCAAACTTCTAACACCTGATTAGGCACTAAACAAGAACAGATCAGTCAATTTGAGGACAGGACAACAGAAATTACCAAACAAAAAAAGAAAAAGTAGAAAAAAAATTAAGAGTTTCAGTGACCTGTGAAACAACTTCAAGTGCAATAATATATGTGTAATTGGAATCTCCCAAAAAGAAAGGGGGGGAGGGGGAAGGAGGCAGAAAATATTAGAAGAAATAATGGCCAAAATTTTTCCAAATTTGATGAAATCTATAAACCACAGATTGAAGAAACCTGACAAATCCTGAGCATAAGAAACATGAAGAAAACTACACCAATGCATATCATAATTAAATTGCTTAAAACCAGTGAAAAAAATGCTTACAAGTGGCCAGAGAAAAAAGATACATTGAATATGGGGGAACAAACTCAGGACAGCAGACGACTTAGTTTTTTATTATTATTTAAATTTCTTAAAAAGATAACCAATAATATAAAGCAAAAATACTGACACATTAACTTTAATATTTGAAAGAAAGCAATACTGTCAGAAGCTATAGGAAGTAAGTAATGAGTGAATGCAGTGCAACAGTTTTATAAAAGTAATACAATTCCATATACATCTAGCATAAAGTTACAGAAAAATTAATATTTAATTCTGACTTGCCTGACACTCTGTCAAGAACTTCTGATAATGTTGTTGAGACTGGCAAATGAAGAGTACGGAACTTGTGGCCTGCTCCATACATTGGATGTTGGATGACATGGCTAGTAGCATTAATTCTGCCTTTGTACAGCTGAAAGTGAATTCAAAAGAATCAAGAAGTGATTTTTTTGGAATGTACATCAATATGAAAAAGATAAAAGATAAAACAATAAAAAAGTTAATAAAGCATATAAAATACACAGTTTATTTTATATATTTCTTTAAATGTGGCATGTTTATTTGCTATGTGATTTTTCTGTTGGGTCAATTTTTATATTAGCATATTTGACCTTAAATTCTCTCACTTTTTTCCCAGATAAAATTATACAACTCAAAGTAAGGTTAAAAAAAGGTTATTCTAAGCAGAGGGGTTACTGTGAAGTGATTTTTGAGTCCTGTCATTAAGAATAAAGGCTGTTCTAGTTTCAGTTTTCTATGTTAGAAATTAGAAGAACACAGAGATAACTGTAAACTCTGATTTGAAATTATAAAATATCTTTACAAACAGCTAATCAAGATTTCATTTAAGTATTATATACTGACTGGACAAGGAGACTGAAGAAACATTGTCACTTTCTCATCCTCCAGCATTAACTGCAAAAATAATCTTCGTATAAACCCTGAAATGTTCCCAGATGTTGGAAGGTTCCCTCTTTGAGGGGATGTCTGGAACAGTTCACAGAGAACCTAGCAAGGCAAGAGATTTAAATAGTTTATTTGTAGCTTCTTACCTTGAAGAGTGAACAGAAACTTAAGAATGTGGATTAATAAATACATTTTAACACATCAAATCAGCAATAACAATTATTTCATCTTAAAATATATGACTATTTTGTCAGATAAAAAGTGTAAGAAAAATTTCTGTGGGTAAGAGAAATCATTACTATAAAGTGTTCACATAATAAAGATCAGAACAATCAGCTTATGTACAACTTTTGTAAATATCAATGTGGTTAAAATACATAAAAATTATGGGAAAAGTAAATTATTTAAAACATACACATATAAAAAGCCTTAGCAAGAAGCTGAGAGATGATAATTAGGACAGGCCAGTGGCAGTGGGACACAAAGAATTCACGCTATCCAGAGACACAAACCCAATTTTCAAATACCCATGTTCATACCCTTGGTTGAAGCTGCTCATATAAGCATTTTTAATTAGGCACATTAAGCAGAGCTACAACCATATTTTCCTGTAGACAGTAAAATATCTTGCTCTTTTCCTTAATAAAATTAAATCATTTGATTTTTTTCAAAAATTATGATAGCTTTCCTTCTAGATGTTAGTGAAGTTTGACCTGAACAAACATTATTAATTAAGAGGTGGCAGGGAGAAGTTAATTACTATTTATTGGTGTCTACTATGTCTAAGACAGGCTTTATGCTAGATACTTTACAGAAACCCAAAAAACCAAACCTGTTGCTGAGTCAATTCTGACTCATAGCGACCCTACAGGACACGGTAGAACTGTCCCATGGGATTTGGGTTTCCAAGGCTGTAAGTCTTTATGGAAGCAGACTGTCACATCTTTCTCCCACAGAGTGGCTATTAGTTTTGAACTACTGACCTTCTGGTTAGCAGCCAAGTACTTAACTACTACATCACCAGGGTTCCTTGATATTTTATATACATTACAATATTTGATCTTAACAATAAATCTCTGAGATAAGTATTGCTAGCCCAGTTTTATAGTTTAAACAACATGCCCAAATTTGCAACAGCTAAAAAGGAGCAGAATCTGGCAAAAGCAATTAGAAATAATCTTAAAATAATTCTAGCTTTCAAGACTTTTGGTAACATGGACTTAATACAATAAATGACCTTTCACATTTTTATGTGATTTTTCAAGAGTCTCTTATCTGAAAACTACTCCAATGTTCTGTGTCATTAGAATCAAATTGTCATTTGCAGCAATGTGGCTACACTAAAATGTAAAACCTCAATGCCAGTAAAAACACTGTTGTCCACTGTCGAGCGGTCAGCAGCTAAAGTGTTGTTCTTTTGAGCTTGTTCTTTTCATATGGGGGGAGTTTAAAAAAGAGGAGGGGAATATGATCTATAGCTAGAATCCCCTTGTATTTGTCTATCATCTCATCAAAAAGAACAACTGACTTAGGAGACAGCACATTTTGAGAGGAGGAAGGAAGAAATACCGGTACTTTATTTTAAATATGGTTTAATTTCAGATCTTTGAATTCACCTACCCACAAACTTTGCTTTCATTCACATCCCTCCCTCACCTAATACCACTGGGGCTATGTGACAGCACATTAAAATAATAAAACTTGTAAGGCATAAGCCAAGTTTTTCTTCTCTTACCTGTGCCATCAACTTTTGATTATTAGGGTGGCATGAAATGCACTGCAGAAAAAATGCAACAGTTGCATTCTCAATTGCTGTCCGCTGTTGAGTGGTCAATCCTGTTGCAGCAGCTGAAGAAAGAGAAGCTGATCTTGCACTAGTGTGTTGTGCACCTAAATTAAGTCCTCCAGAAGTGGAACCAGAGTGACACAATAAAAACAGAAGTGCTGTCCACAGTGGATTGACTTCAGGACCACCAAGCCAATCTTTCATAATATGGCTATTGCCAACTTCTGTCAAAAACCTAAGAATAGGGGCAACCAGGTCTGCTGTGATAGGCATCTTATTACATTGTTGTAGAACATGATGCCGCCTGAGTTTGTCCTGGGAACTGTCTATTGAGTGAGCAATGCTTTCTGAGTAAGAAATGTGGCTAAAGCAGAAACTAGCCAGACTCCTCACAAGAAGAGAAGGCAAACCTGAGTCTAATAATTGTTTGATAGCTTCTGGGGATTGAGAAGCGGAAGCAAGGGTTGCCAAATGTGATTCATTTAGTGTGGGAGGTGCTTGTGCATTTTTAGAGTCATCTGTTAAAGAAGAACTGAGATCCTGCTTTTTGCTATCATCTGTCATGGACAGTCTATGGTGACACTGCATTGGAGGAGGGGTAATTCCCATCCAGCCCATGAGCAAAGAAAAATACTTTGGGTGTATGTGACACATAGAGCAAAGTAGACTGTCAACAGCTTTCTTCAAAACCATATTGCAGGGAAGAGACATGGACCAATTAAAAAGTAACCTATGGAAATAAAATAAAATATGTTAGTAATTTTTTTTTATACACAGGATTCATTGTTTCAAATATTTCTATAAGATATCAAACTATACTCTGACAAAAATTATACAGTTTATTGGACATCAATAATATGATGTAATGTAAGATTTAAGGGAGACTGTTTGTGACATACATTATTTTAAGAATTTAGGTAGGTTAAAATTATAAAATGAATACAAAGTGACTTGTATTTTATTCTGATTCTATTGTTCTCTGTGTGACCTTAAAAGATCATCTAAAGAAACAACGGAAAATTACACTAACGAAACATCTAGGTTGAGTTTGATGATACTAATGGCTTAGTATATGTAAACTGAAAGCTAATGATTTAAACTTGAAAACTATTAGTGAGTTTTATTAATAAGTCGTAGATTATGCCAACTTGCAGGGTCAGACATGAAGATGACAGATTAGAGCATAAAGGTATTGCCTACAATTTGTGAATCATGGAACTCTTCAGAAGTAAATATAATATTTATTAGCTGAGTAGGATGAAGAAATGTAGTTAAGTGGAATCTACTTGTCAAAATGACAATCATAAAAACTATATAGATAGTATTGTCTTTCAAAATTCCCATGTATACCATTATCCACAGATGAATATTTAGGATAAAAGAATCAGGTGTATATATTTGCAGGTGAGAACATGAAAGATCACAAGAACACATACATTACACATTCTGGTTTTAGGTAGAAAAGAGAAACTGCAGGCAGCACCACTAGTATATATTAAAACATGAAGACTAATTAATCAAATTTGTGACACATCATTTCAAAATGATACCTGACTCTATTTAACTACTACTTTCAAAATATTATTTTCATGAAAATAAGCATGTAAAATACTGTGTTTTATCAAATGGAAACCAAAAATGAGCTAATACTGGGGGTAGGGAGTGAGGATTTCACAAATCATACTTACTCAAAGAGCTCTCGGTCCAGCAGTGCTGGTAAATCATAGTCCACAAGTAGTTCATAACTATGCCACAGAATTGCTGCTACACAGTGTAAATGTGAAGGAGATGGCATTAGAAGACCATACTCTACTGCTGAAGAGTTAGGGCACATGTAGCTCATCCTGCCACTTCTCTTCATAGCAGCCACTCTTGCAGAATCACTGACCCATTTTAACAACGCCTGAATTCTTAAAAGAAGAAAATGAATTCCGTAAACCAATTACACTAAAACTGACATTAATCCATTGCCGCTGATTCGATTCTGACTCATAGCAACCCTATAGGATAAAGAACTATCTCACAGGGTTTCCAAGGCTGTAAATATTTACAAAAGCTGACTGCCACATCTTTCTCCTGCAGGAGAGACTGGTGGGTTCAAATCGTCAACCTTTTGGTTGGCAGTCGGGCGACTTAACCACTGTGCAACCAGGACTCCCTAAAACTGACATTAAAACCCACTGTCTTCAAGTTGATTCTGACTCACAGCTGACCCTGGAGGATACAGGAGAACTGCCCCAGAGGATTTCCAAGGCTGTAAATCTCTACAGAAGCAGACTGACTTATCTTTCTCCTGCAGAGCAGCTGGTGGGTTCGAACCATCGACCTTTTGATTAGCAGCTGAGCACTTCAACCATTGTGCCACCAGGGCTTTTTAAAACTGACATTAAACCAAACTAAACTTGTTGTTGTGAAGTCAATTTCGACTCATAGTAACCTTATAGGAAAGACTAGAACTATCCCATAGGGTTCTAAGGAGTGGCTGGTGGATTCAAACTGCCAACCTTCTGGTTAGCAGCCGAGCTCTTAACCACTGTGCCATCAGGGTTCCTTACCAATCATAGTTCCTTATCAATCATAATTGGTCAAAAAGTTAGGGATAACACAACTGTGATTCAGCAAATGAATACTGATTACTTCTTACCTCATTTATAACAAAAGACAAAAATGCCCAGAATTACTCGAAATACAGCTTAACAAAGTCACTCTCTCTTCTAAAATTTCTCTCAATTTACAGCCAATCCACACAACCCAGAGCAGTGATTTGGGGCTAATTCTTCACTGTGCAGAAAGTCCCATGCAATGCAGGATGTTTCACATTCCAGACCCCCAAACAATAAATACCAGCATCAACTATTCACACTATTTATTCTGATAACAGAAAATACCCCCAACACATGCACTTTTCCAAATGCCACTTTCCCGCAACCCCCCAGAGCTATCCAAAACCAAACCCATTGTCTTCGAGTCAATTCCGACTCATAGTGACCCTACAGGACAGAGTAGAACTGCCCCATAGCGTTTCCAAGGAGCGCCTGGTGGATTCAAACTGCTGACCTTTTGGTGAGCAGCCAAACTCTTTAACTACTACGCCACCAGGGTCCCTTCATTGCCACCCTGAGCTAGTAACCTGTAAAATTGACTTTTGAAAGCAATAATGCTTTGTAATTTGTATACAACACAGAAAAAGGGATAAAATTTATTGTCAAGTTCTTAACACACTGTGCTTATATTTCTTTCTCCCTCCTCCCCCCAATATTCTAACTTAGACCATGAGATTCTTTGCTTCAGGGTAAAAGAAATGGGGGTAAGAGGTTATATAATACTAGTTGATCCTTCTCTATACCCTGAAGGACTGAAAGACAGGCTCTTAAAATTCAATTTCATATGATATGAAAGACAAGTCAGAGAAAAAGAAGGGAAATGTGGCAATCAGGGGAGAATAACATTTTCTCAGCCCATGGCTTGTCATTTATGTCAGCTCTGAACAATAACAATTTATGTGTTGAAAGGAATTATGCAAAGGAAATAATTTTTTTAAGTTTAATTTTCCTCTTATGATGAAGAAAAAGAAACATAAAAATATTTAAAAATTAAATTATCCTAAGATAAATCCTAAGATATTTCAAGCAACTTTTTATGGAAAAATATTTAACACTAATTTTTTAAACTATTTTTTAGCTCTACTCACCATTATGATTCAAATTTGGCACAAGTTCCTACTTTGTCAAAAAAGTATTCCCATCTATTTTTCAATGTAATATAGTTATATATATATTTATATAGTTTATATAAAAGGATTGATAGAAGTCAGCCTATTTAATATTTTAAAGTTATCATACTGAAAATAAACTTATGCTGATAAATATGTCATTTATAAACATTTTTGATCAAGTGAAGATGAAAGCAATTAGCCAAAAATAAGTGAAAACTATTACATTATTAAGTAGTAATTTTGCCCCAGAACACCTTCACTGCCTGGCATCCCATTTCATGTCTCCAAATTGGATCTATGTAAATCTTCCTTTTTGGTTAACACTACTGTCTCCTCAACCTTGAAAGCACAAAGCAGGACTTGATTAACTTTGTATCTCTAATATCTAGCATGGTGCCAGGCATACAGAAGCGATTCAGTAAATATCTATAAAATAAATAAGTACTCACCAAAAAAATCATTGCTGTTATTATTATTCTAAAATTATTATTGTTATTAATTTATAAAACAAGAAAGTAACAAAATGCCAAGTAATTTCATCATGAATATAAATTAAAATATTAAAGGATAACATAGTTCAGGAAATAAACTCTAGAAAGAATAGAAAGAATGAGTCACACACTCTATAAATAGGTTCTTCTAATACAATGGTGTTAAGGATTCAGCTGTGTCCCCCCAAAATGTGTGTCAACTTGGCTGGTCCATGATTCCCCATATTGTGTGACTGTCCACCATTTTGTCATCTGATGTGATCTTCCTATGTGTTATAAATCCTACCTCTAAGATGTTAATGAGTCGGGATTAGTAGCAATTATGTTAATGAGGCAGGACTCAATCTACAAGATTAGGTTGTGTCATAAGTCACTCTCTTTTGAGACATAAAAGACAGAAGCGAGCAGAGACATGGGGACCTCATACTACCAAGAAACAAGAGCCACGAGAATAGCATGTCCTTTGGATCTGGGGTCCCTGCGCTGAGAAGCTCCTTGGCCAGGAAAGATTGATGACAAGGACACACCCCCAGAACTGATAGAGACAGCCTTCCCCTAGAGCTGTACCCTGAATTCAGACTTCAAGCCTCCTAAGCTGTGAGAGAATAAATTTGTTTGTTAAAGCCATCTACTTATGGTATTCCTGTTATAGCAGCGCTAGATAACTAAGACAGATGGCATACGTAGAACTGGAGAATGCCAAAGAGCTACTCAGAAATTTATCAATAAAAACATGTTTCAAAAATACTTGGGAGTTCTTATCAATTTGGAAGTAGAAGATGTTAAGGCAGAACCATGTTAGTACAGCTCAACTCAAAATAGCCACACTCAAAAATCACTAAATATTTAACTAAAGTTTTCAGATATTATTTAATAAGATATTGTGTCATTTTGTGGTAGGAAAGGTAAGACAGCAGGTAGAAAAGCTAATAAAAGACTGCCAATGAATGTAACAATCAATAGTAACAAATAATCAAACAGCATAAACATCAACTGTATCAAAATAGTCCAAGTACTTAACAGTGGACCCAATATTCCTATATTTATTCACAGTTAGTAAGTACTGCCTAAGATACACAGTACGATTATGACATCATCAACATACAAGGATCCTATTACAACATACTTGACAAAAACAGATGTTTTATTCCATTCCATTCCTGAAAAGCAATACTAAGAATTCTACTTCAAACTAGCTTAAAATATGGCCAAATATATGAAAATTTATGTTTGATATACAGAAAAGTCCCTGAAAGAGGGATCATGTGACATATATAAAAATATATACAATATATAAACAATTATGTCTTAATTTTTATGAAATTACTTAAGAAGAAAATATTACAAATAACATGCAATACACACAGAATGAGTGTGTGTTTTTAAATGAATACTGGGATCATCATATACCTGTCTTTTGTTCCAGGATCCTGAGTTGTTCCAAGCTGGTAAAGAATATCTATCGTAGAGTCAGAAGAAAGTCCATTCAGTCTTCCAAAAAGTAAAGGGCTATTCAAATCTTGCAACAAACAATTTAAAAAAAAAAAAAAAAAAGTATGCTCGATAAGCAAACTGGGAGTGTAAAGATTGCTCAATTTAATTTTTAAAGCATTTGTAAAAAAAAATAACTCCTCTATAAATTCCAACAACAA
Source organism: Trichechus manatus latirostris (assembly GCF_000243295.1). Taxonomy (NCBI): domain Eukaryota; kingdom Metazoa; phylum Chordata; class Mammalia; order Sirenia; family Trichechidae; genus Trichechus; species Trichechus manatus. The sequence continues at coordinate 34,279,765 of NW_004443941.1, forward strand.
CAATAACAACAACAAAAAACTCCAAAAACAATGAAGCCTTAAAGGAAATTAATTTCAGAAACAGATCACACAGTCCAATTGCCATTGCTTCGTGAATTTGTAAAATTAAAATATCAAATCTCACCTGTAGGATCACTGCCTGATGCTGCACAATTTCTCAGGAGAATATCTATAAGCTTCAGGCCAATTCTAGTGGACTGCAGTCCTATCTTCACAAGCACAACCTCAATGTTGGGTGAATGCATCCCACAGTATGGTGACATCAATAAGGCAGCACAAGTCTGCAGGAGGTTAGCAGTAGGTGCAGCTGCACTTGCCATCATTCCCTCCAGATCACTTATGTGAGTAAGACAGTGATGTAATAACCGTAACCATCCAATACTGAAATACACAACACAAAATAGTTTACAAGGTAAATACAAGTGGCTCAAATTATTTCCAGGGTAAGGCAGAACTTCTTAAAGATAACATGCAGCACTTCTTAAATAACACTAATCCAAAAAAAAAAATCATGTTTTAGCGTTATGTAAAAGTCAATAAAGAATTAAGCACAGTTTCCCCTATTATATCACAAATATAAGTACTTAAGTGCTCATAACATTTAGGAACTATGTGCTTGCTTTTTTTTTTTTTTAAATAACCAAGAAGTCTGTTTTTATATATTCATATTGATATGTGAATACAAACTACAAAGGACTAAGACTTGCAAAACTGTACAGTCTTTGATGGTAACTAGGGTGGAGAGGGTGGGGGAGGTGAATTCACTAACTAGATAGTAGACAAGTGTCAACTTCAGTGAAGGGAAGGTCTGTACAGTTGCAGCTTGTACAGAATTAAAAAAGAAATCCCTAATTATTTTTATCGGGTAAAATTTCAATAAAAGCAATCTATAAAATTTTCAACCATCAAAATTTACCAAAATCATGTTGATTAAAGGATATATGTAGGGGCCATAATACATGGCATAAATAGGATACAAACCATAACTAACAAAGCACAAGTACCAGAAGAGAAACTAGATAACTGGGAGCTCCTAAAAATCAAACACTTCAGCTCATCAAAAGACTTATCAAAAGAGTAAAAAAAGACAACCTACAGACTGGGAAAAAATTTTTGACTATGACATATCTGATACCCTTATACAATCTCTAAAATTTACAAGATACTGCAACACCACAACAACAAAAAGACAATTCGATTAAAAATGGGCAAAGCAGACACTTCACCAAAGAAGACATTCAAGTGGCTAACAAACACATGAAGAAATGCTCACAATCAGTAGCCATTAGGGAAAAGCAAATCAAAACTACAATGAGATACCATCTCACCTCAACAAGGTTAGCATTAATCCAAAAAACAACAAATAATATACGTTGGAGAGGCTGTGGAGAGACTGGAACACTTATACACTGTTGGTGGGAATGTAAAATGGTACAACCGCTTTGGAAAAAGATATGGTGCTTCTTTAAAAAGCTAGAAAAAGAAATACCACACGATCCAGCAGTCCCACTTCTAGGAATATACCCTAGAGAAATAAGAGCCGAACAGACATGTGCACACCCATGTTCACTGCAGTATTGTTCACAATGGCAAAAAGATAGAAACAACCCAAATGCCCATCAATAGATGAATGGATAAACAAATTATGGTATATACACACAATGGAATACTATGCAATGATAACGAACCATGATGAATCCAGGAAACATCTTACAACATGAATGAATCTTGAGGGCATTATGCTAAGTGAAAGAAGTCAGTCACCAAAGGACAAATATTGTATGAGACTATTATTATAGGAACTCAAGAAAAGGTTTATATTCTAAGAGACCATTATTATAGGAACTCAAGAAAAACCATTCTTTGATGGTTACGAGGGTGGGGAAGGAGGAAGAGGTGAATTCACTAACTCTATAGTAGACAAGTGTCAACTTTGGTGAAGGGAAGGACAACACACAATATAAAGGAAGTCAGCACAACTGCACCAAACCAAAAGCACAGAAGTTTCCTAGACACATTCAAACACTTCGAGGCACTGAGTAGTTGTGGCTGGGGCCTGAGGACCATAGTCTTGGGGGACATCTATGTCATCTGGCATAACATAGTTCATTAAGAAAATGTTCCACATCCTACTTTGGTGAGCAGTGTCTCGGGTCTTAAAAGCTTGAGTGGCCACCTAGGATACATTAATTCATCCCATCCCACCTGTAGCAAAGGAAAATGAAGAAAACCAAAGACACAAGAAAATATTAGCCCAAAGGGCTAAAGGACCACACGAACCAGAGATTCCACCAGCATGAGACCAAAAGAACTAGATGGTGCTTGGCTACCACCAATAACCACCCTGACAGGGATCACAACAGATAGTCCCAGACAGAGTGGGAGAAAGATGTAGAACAGAATTCAAAACCACGTAAAAAGACCAGACTTACTGGTCTGACAAAGACTGGGGGAGCCCCTGAAACTATGGCACCTGGATGCTCTGCTAACCGAGAAATGAAACCATTCCCAAAGTCCACTTTTCAGATAAACGTGTTGTTAGGTGCCGTCGAGTTGGTTCCGACTCACAGCAAACCTACAGGACACAGCAGAACTGCCCTATAGGGTTGGCTGGTGGATTTGAACTGCCAACCTTTCGGTTAGCAGCCAAGCTCTTAACTACTATGTCACCAGGGCTCCTAGACAAAGATTAGACAGGTGTACAAAACAAAAAAGTCACACTCATGAGGAAGGTGCTTCTTAGTTTAATCAAATACACAGGACCAAATGGGCAGTTCCTGTCCAACAGCAGGATGAAAAGGCAGGAAGGAACAGGAATTGGACAAATGGACCCAGGGAACATGGGCAGAAAGGGGGAGTGTGCCATCACATTGTGGGGATTACAACCAATTTCACAAAACGATATGTATAAATTTTTGAATGCGAAATTTAACTTGAGTTGTAAACTTTCACCTAAAGCACTATTTTAAAAAAGGATATATATAGGTATTTGCTTCTTTAGTCAGTTCGGATGGTCCAGATATAATCCTTGTGCTGACTGTCATTTAGGAATTACCATATAAAACTAGGTCCCTGTTAATATGGTGGGTTTGTATGATTCAGATGTACTCCTGGTGACAGGCATTTGGGAATCCTCATATTAGAAGATAATTCAAAAAACTGAAACCCATACCCACATATATTATCACACACAGCAAGGATCCTTTCAGGGATTAAATACACATAAATCTCAATTACAATCAGTATCAGGGTTCTGCTTCTACAAAATTATCATCTCTATCATACCTAATAAATGATTTTATTAAAAAGCACAGAAAGTTTTTTTTTTTTTTTTTTAAAAACAATGATAAATAAAACATACCTTGTCTTGGATACCTGATCTTCAGATGGGAGAAAAGGATTATTAACTGTCGCTGAAGAAGTTGTACCAAAAGCTGTGAGGCCTAGTAATTTAATCTGCGAAAGGCCTAGTGTGCTGGCATCTCGTGGCCGATGTAGTCTAAGGCAGACAGCAGAGGCTACTTCAGCTTTTACAAGCTGAATTTTTATGTAGGTGAGACCACTTGTGACAACAGGAGTGGACAAAGGCAGCATATTTACCCCATCTGCACTTACTTCAACAGATACTGAGGATGGGCAGGCTGCAGAAAGACCAAATTGAACAATTACTAAAGAAAAAGTGAAGTAGACCTCCTAGTGGAAATCCCACAAAAAAAGAAGCCTTCAGTTATGTTCATTATGAACTTCTAAAAAGAAAATTTACGTACCAAATCATATTTTGTCACTGACTTCCATCATAATTAATTTTGGAGGCTACTTTCCAACATGAAATATTTTACCTACATTAGAATAAAAATTGTACTTAAAAATTCTAACATTCACCTAAAAAAAGGGTAACTGAAGATACACATTTACCTGATTCTCCGTAAGAACAAAGCAGCCAATTAGGCAATAAATCTATAATTTTTACTTGACTCAGAATTATCACCAACAGTATGGGATTAAATAGTATTTCATGTTCTTAATAAGTATCTGAAAAAGCTCCTACTCTATTTACTCTATAACTTATTTTCTAAGAATTCTTCAAATTATCTACCTTACAAATTTACAACAAAATGTATTCAATGAACAAAGGCATCAAATGAATGACAGTTATCACACTTAAAATATTACCATTAAAAATTCTTCACATATGTAGTTGTCTTAGAATGAGCAGAAAAAAAAAAAAATCTATGCTAACTCTATATCACAGGTCTAGGTCTGTGGACCTGGCTGGAAAAACTAAGACTTCTATCTACATGTGTGTAAATTAACTCATTTCAGCTTGATACTATAGTTTAATAAATTTGGGAGGAAAAGAAAGTCAAAATAATATATAACTGGAATACATCTGTTTGGATATCATCAGACACTGTTTGTTTGAGGGTAATTAGCCGTATCATTTCATCTCATGGAAAATTACTTGGTGATAGCTGGATAAAAGGCCTGCCTATCTACTTCTGAAAAATCAGCCACTGAAAACCCTATGGAGCATAATGCTACTTTGACACACATGGAAACACCATGAGTCGGAACTGACTCAATGGCAACGTGATACATAGTGTTGAATATTACATTAAAAACTGTTTAATATTAAGCAATCTAGTAATTATGCCTAAGTGTACTACTATTTGCTAAATATTGTTCTCATTTTCAAATGTGGCTAAATTATAGTTTATTCTCATGATGCTTATTTAGAAAACGCTACTCACTTGCAAGAGATGCAAGGTGAGGTTGGATATGTATCTCTTTGAGAAGTACTGCTGCAGGAAGGTGAATGGTAAGGTCACACCAAGCCTCCTCTGGCAGAAAGATGTAAGACCAAGCAGCAGAGCGAGCTCTTCTGTGGGGTGGTGTGGCCTGCAAAAGCACTTCAGCTGGCTGGGCAGTAGGACTGCTAGATGTGATAGTACCTACAGTTTTAAATAAAAAATTTGCAAAAGAAACTCAGTAACACATAATAATTAAAGTAGAAAAATTAACTAAAAGCATTTGGTGAAAACATTTGATGCTGCTAATATATTTAGTACTATTAACTGTCACAGGACATCTGGTCAACTGGAAAGGCGGTAAGTTCATTATTAACTACTGCCTATATTTTTTACATTACAAATGAAAAATGAAAACTGAAGTAATGAAGACAAATCTAGTAAAATAATTCTCAAATGATTTAAGTAAAATGCAATGTCCAGTACACATGACACTTTGAAAATAATCATCTTTATTCTATGACGTCAATACTCATGAATTAGAAATATTAAAAGGAAAATATGGAAAGAAACTATGCAAACTGGAAAAAGGACAAAATACCTAAATTTAAAACTCTTTTTTTTTTAGACAATATCACTTAAAAAGCAGTAAGTTCTTTAAAGCTGATTAACATTAACAGGGAAAACTGACATAAAAACTGATACTTAATTTCATATATTGTGCTTCAATTTAAACACAGAAATAAAAAAAAAACTTTATTGCTAAAGGGCTATTAAAAACTTCCTTAGCATCAGTAGAATGTTTCAATATTTACTGCCTTTAAAATAACTGTTTGTGATTAAAACGGTGATAATAAAACATCATCACCTTTAACAACTAATTTTGCTTCACACCAGCTATATAAATTCAAAACTTCATAACAATCAGATTTTTCTTACCCAGGGGTGCAAAATTGTGGATCCCTTCTGCATTGTCAGGCTCAGAAGCTAGTATTCTTGTTTTCAAAGTACTGTCAACAGCTTTATTCGGACCAGAGTCAAGAAATTTCATAATAGTTGACACCATACTTCTTGCAGTGTTTACAATAGCCCTTGTACTAGTAACCATATTGTTGCAAATGAGCTGGACACCACCTAAATTTACAAAAGAATACTAAATGAAAATTATCTTAGGATAGACAGTTTGTCATTAAGAGTCAACTTTCACAGAAGACTACATAAAGAAGAATGTAACGATTATAGTTAAGTGGCAGTTTTTAGAATTTTCTTACCCATATCGTGGAAAGCTTTTAAGGCGTCACTAGTATCCAATACTCTCAAAATGAACCATAATAATGGCTCAGATAACTGGCAAGTAGCAAGAGAGCCCTAAAAAAATACACATGTATATCATGATTTTTAAAATAGTGATTAGCTTCCTATGAATAGGACAACTAAACTTGTTACTGCATTTAATATTTTTTATAGTTAATTTTCATAAGATGTCAGCCTCAATCTGTATCAATAAATAGAAAATGTCTGTCATAATACATAAGAAATCTTATCTGCACTGGCAAAGAAGTGAAGTGTCCCCTCTCTAAACTCATGGTATTTTTTATGTATCTGTCTTCATCTACTACTATCATGTTTCACATTACTGAACATTTACTTTGTTTCCCACTAGACGCTAGTCATATTATATATATATATAAAAGAACGTTCTCAAATATCTTTTTATCTTGCAAAGGAGAAAAAATATATATACATGTAATAAATATTTAAGAAAATGATAATTATATAGGGTCACTATGAGTCGGAATCAACTTGATGGCAACAGGTTTGATTTTTTGTATATACAAGTCTCCTTAAGATATTATGCTTTAAAATCTGCATTTAAAAAAATGTTAAGTGAACTAGAAGTTAAAATGGTCAAACTGTTTCCTACAATTTCATTAAAAAAAAAAATACAAAAAACAATAATATTATAACCTATTACTTTTTAAATTATCATTTAAACTGAAAGTAAACTAGGAGTGTAACATAAGCTTTAAAAAAATACTCGTATTAAATTCTCTTATGTAATATCTATGAAAAACATTTTGGTATTAAACTATGCTATTTTTAGGCAAAAAGCTCCTTGGGACTACAGAAAGAAATCTAAAATTTAAGAATACGTTAAATGTTTTATTTTTATATCACTGTGGTCATTTTTGAAAATGTAACTTCAAATACATTTTATTCTCCAACTTCTATTAATAATCTATACTTACTGATTTTTTCATTTTCCAGTATATATTATGAATACTCTTATTTGACCCTGTCCCTAGTATATAATTCTCTACTCCTGTTTCCAGAAACTACTTAAATTATTCCAACTGTTGCTGGATTGAACTTACTTGTCTGCCCATATATCCACAGGCCATGTAGGTTAAGATTGGCTGCAGCATCATGTGGACCGTAGAAGCCTTTTTACTAAGGGTTGTCAGTATGGTAAATAATCCATCCCCAACTGATATGGCATCCAACCCACCATGAAAGTTTTCATGTTTGGTAAGATGTAATCCACTTGCCCCTAATTTAAATAAAAGAATACCCATTTTTTTTTTTTTTAAAGTGTTTCCTTAAAAATCAATAGTACTTAAAATATGGAGGCTTAAAAGTCATTTTTTCCTGAAACCACTGAAGCATGGGTACATAATAGCTAAATGTATATATACTTAGATATTATAATAAATATTCAGCAGAGCATCGTTTTTTTTGGATAGCTTCTAATATGAAATACTCTATCATCGGTAACAATGAAGTTGCTCTGTTATGATTGAGAAACATCACTCAACTGACTAGCTATACTAAAAGAAAGAAATAAGGAAACGAACAGACATATAAGTGGCAGTTATGTAACTATACTTCAAAACATCTAATCAGAAAGACGATATCATTCTTTCTATTATGTAGACAAAATACCAACCGGTAAAAATACATCAGGAATGGATTTTGTCACAATTTATCGAAATTCAATTATTTTTAAAAATTAACATAACGTATTAGCTTTCAAACAGAAAAATTAAACAGCAATACAGAAACTACGTTGATATATGTGTCACAGGGACTATTAAATTGTGAGAAAAATTTTATAATTCATTTTTCAAATGTGAATAAATTATCTGATTTGTTTTCCAATACAGAATTTGATGACAAATTCTTTGCCTTTGAAACATTACAGATGGTTGGATATATAATACAGTACTTAACTTATGAAACTGATTTTTCCCTTATAATTTTTTAAAAATAATTCACACAAAGGGTTTCAAGATCTCAGTTTGATTAACTGAAGACACTCTATAAAGTCCTCACTAATAAAATGCTGTCATGAGAAGAAGCTTGCAGTAAAGTAGCATTACACTTAATTTAAAAAAATAAAATAAAATGAAAACAACCCATATATTGCTAAAGAAAATAGATACAATATTAGGAATAAGTATAAGATTAATATTTTCAATACATACCAATTATCATTGCCATGGCACTGCTATTACATAGACCCAGAGCAGACAAAATCTGGCTCATAATCTGTTGATTGGCTAACACTAAGTCAGCAACATAGGCAGGTGATCCTTGAATACTGGTACTGCTTCCATTACCATCTTTGCCTCCTGAGACTTTTTCTTCATCTGAAACACTGTCTGTCGTATTGCTGGTTACAGACACTCTTGCACTATATTCCCTATTGCCTGAAAGAGGCAGCTGTACTAAAATGTTAACCAGTTTTAACAAATCAAACATGAGTTGATCTCTCGTCATTTCACCACAAACAGCTTTTGCATCACCCGGACGGATGAGGTTGGCGAAGAGGCCCCCGAAGCATGCTCGAGCACCCACAGAACTATCTGATCCACTTCGAGACATTATTTTGTCTGAGCAAGTGATATAGTGGTGCACTAAAAAGGTGACAGACTCTATCACAGCAGAAATAGTACTAACTGAAACAACTTCAAAATTCTGCTCCAGAGTGAATTCTAAGAGCTTCACTTGGGCATCGAGAGGTCCTTGGCCTACCTGGAAGGCACCCCTGCAGAACAAAAGAGAGGATTAAAACTTAACCCGATTTAAACAGTTTTGAAAGAAGTAACCAACACAAAACAAGAAAACTGAAAATATAATGAACTTGGAATTCACTATTTCATTTTGCAGTTAACAGTTCCATCTCTTTCTGAGTCTTCCTTGTTTTTTGCCTCCATTTTACACAAAATAAAAAATGACTTCCTTCCAAATAAAAAAACTAAAGACAAGTAAATGAAAGAAGTGAATCTGAAGGAATGATGAGCTACACACTAAAATATTTCATTATCACAAGGCACCTCCTATAATGGGATGATCTCTGGTTTCTCACGTCCTCAAATGTTGCTATTTTAAACATTCCCTACTGATACTGATTCTCAATAATTAAGATTCAATTAAATAATTCTTATTATTTAATCAAAATTGAACGCGCTCAAATTCTCCTTATGACTAAACTGCAGAAAGCTGGAAAGAACATTGCATCCAATTAACACCAAGGGAAAGATCAAATTAACTACAAAACTGTAACTTTTACTGAACTCAACAGAGAGCTGAGATCACAGGACAATCAAAAATCTGAAACTCAAGCAAACACAGGCACCTCCAGGAAGACAGGATGTGAGCATTAGCTCTCCCGTGGCAAAACTTGGGAAGAAGAGAACCAGTAGCAAAACTTGGGAAGAAGAGATCCTGGCAACATACAGATGGATAAGAAGAATTCAGCTAACACATTTCACAAATTGCTAATGGCCAAGTGTGTACTAGGATGGCAATACAGAATCCTTGAGAGTTCACACCTACTCACAGGCGCTTCTCCACAGACATCCATGCACATTAGGGGTAAAGCAGAAAATCAGAGAGAATATCCCTCAGAGCTACAGCCCTAGAGTAGAGAGCAGATGCTGCAAGAAAGGAACAAAGCCCTGCTCAGATCCTTCTCCCCTGAAAAAAAAAAGCCTTAACTTAGTTCAATGGGAAATGGGCAACAATTTCTTGCCTCAAGGGCACAAGTGAAGACCCCCTTTGGCATCTGTGGATAGAATTAAAAAAATCCTTTATCCCTCAGAAAGGGGTAGAAAATAGTCTTGGGTCCAGAATCCTATTCCAATACTAACACAGGTCTCCTATCACAGGATAGCAGGAAATGCTCTCCCACGCAAGAACAGTCAAAGATACAAGGCAGACTTTGGCTGGCACAGGAAGGAAAAAAAAATTACAGAGAAAGCTCCACACCTGAGACCCAAGCACAGACAGCCTGCCAAAGACTGAGGCTGGAACGAGAACATCAGAATACCTGCCACCACCAGGAGCAAACACTGGAAAACATATACAGTCGACTACTGAAGGTGAAACTTGTGGGGAGAGACTTGCTTTGTGGTGCAGATGTGTAAGGAAGGAAAAAAAGCTGAAGATGGAGCAAGAACATCAGAAACAACCCTTCTGTACGTACACCCCAGCTCTCACTAAATCAGAGGTGACAAAAGAAATTTGAAACCAATGCTGCACTGAAGAAACAGCAACAACAAAACCCAAACCCAGCTCAGTGCTTGACTTAGAGTGACTAAAACCCACATACTAACCATCTACCAGAAGAGCCTTGCCATTTCCAGGCATAAATACTATTTACTTTAGTCTCCAAATAATAGCTGACTGAATAAAGCAAAAAAAATAGTAGTAATGTATGTTTATAGCATATGTAAATGTATGAAAACATTATCATAAAAGATGGGAGAAAAAAACTGGAACTATACTGTTGTAAGTTCTGACATTATACACAAGTGGTAGAATATTATTTGATGGAAATGAAATGAAATCAATTAAAAATGCAAAAGTAGGCAGAAACTTTTTTTTAAAAAGAAACAAAGACTAGATGAAACAAATGGAAAACTGTCAAGATAACAAATTTTAATCCATCATATCAACAATTATATTAAACATAAATGGCCTAAGGAGACCAATTAAAAGACAGACACTGTCAAATAGGATAAAAGAGCATTTTTTAAACACAAAAACATTGGTGATTAAAAGAAGAAAGACATAAATCCATATACCACACGAACACTAACCAATTGAAAGATGGAGTGACTATATCAATACCAAAGTACACAAGAAATATTTCTAGGGATAAAGGTCCACTGTATTATGGTTAAAGGGATCAAATCACCAAGACGATATAATAATCCTAAATGTATACGGGCCTAATAAGAGAATATTAATATACATAAATTAAAACCTGATAAACTAAACGAGAAATACACAATTCTAAATAACTCATGGCCCAAAAAAAGTCACACAAGAAATCAGAATATATTTTTAATTGAATTCAAAAGTTTCAAAAATACAGCAAAAAAATACAAGAAATTCTGGGATACAGTTAAAATGCTGCTATAAAGAAATTTTATGGCATTAAATGTTTATATTAGAAAAGAAGAAAGGTCTCAAATCAATGATCTAAGCTAGAAAAGAAGAGCAAATTAAACTCAGGCAAGCAAAAAGAAGCAAAGAATATTAGAGTACAAATCAATGAAACTCAAAATGGAAAAATAAAGAATATCAATATAACCATAAGCTGGTTCTTTGAAAAGATCAATAACATTGATAAACATCTACCCAGAATGACCAAGAAAAGAAATTAAAGAAGATACAAATTACCAATATCAGAGATGTAAGAAGGGATCTATCATTATAGAATATATAGTGAGGAAACATTACAAATAATAAATTCAACATCATAGGTGAACAGACTCCTTGTAACAAACTGACAAAGATCACTCAAGGAGAAATAGAAAAGGTATTAACAATATTGAAAAATGTTACCTCAAAGAAAACTCTAAATCCAAGTAGCTTCAATGGAGAACCATACAAAATATTAAGAAATAATACCAATTTTATAGAACCAGAAGTGGGAACAGTAATTTTATGAATCCAGCATTACCATGATACAAAAACCAAAGACATTATAGAAAAAAAAGTCCTTGTAAACACATTCTCAAATTCTGCAACAAAATATCAACTAATCAAACATAATCACAACAAAATATTAACAAATTAAGTCCAGCAAGAAATAGGATAATACATTATTCTGTGTATCCTGCGAATACACACTGATCAACACTAAAAAAAAAAAAAATTCACCGTATCAACAGACTAAAGAAAACACAACATTTGATCAGCAGAGAAAGCACTGACAAAACGCAATAACCATGTTTTTAAAAAAAAATCTTAGCAAACAAAGGAACAAATAAGAACTTCTTCAGCCACGTACAAAAAAATCTACAGCTAACTGTATACCTAATAGTGAAAGACTGAATGTCTTCCCCCTAAAATAACAAAAAAACAGCAAGAATGTTCACTTTCACAGCTTCTATTCAACATCATACTGGAGGTCCTAACCAGTACAATTAGGTTAGTAAAAGGAAAAAAAAAAGGCATACAGATTGGTAAGAGAAAATAAAACTACCTCTATTCACAGACAGCAGGACTGTGTACATAGATAATCTCGAAGAAGCTACAACGACCCAAATTCATCTACAGATTGAACACATTCTCAAAATCCAGCAGGATTATTTTTTTCGGGGGAGGGGGGTGCAAAAATGAATGTCCTGATTTTAAAATTTATACGGTGAAACAAAGGAACTAGGATAGTCTGAACAATTCTGAAAAAAGAACAAAGTGGAGAATCTACACTATCAGATCTCAAGAAATACTATGAAGGTACAGTTACCGAATTCATGCATACATATCATAGCAGCATGTCCTTGACATTGTCAATCTACTCTTCTTGTCTTTATCTTTCAATTTACAATTAGGATGAGGACATATTCTCTCATATACTCCAAACAAGTTGAATTACAAACACAATAATGTTTAAAATATAGTTATAAAGGGGGAAGAAATCACAAATGAGGACACTAGCCATAAGGTAAAATTTTCTGCAGTTATGACAACACATATTGTATATAAATTTTGCATGTCCACTTTTATACTAGGGGTCAGTCATTCTGGTATGGTTTTTCAAAAAAAAACTATTATTAAAGATGAATTATTAATTTTGATGTTAATTTATTAAACTACACCTGTTTTCCGTATTTTTTTAAGGAAAACAGTCATGCAATCTACATACGATTTTACCATTTTCTAATATATATACATTTTTAATATCTTTAATAGACTAGCACTTTTAGAATGCAATAAAATGATAAAAGGTAACAACTGGCACCTTTGGCTTGTTCCTGATTTAATGGGAATATTTTTAACAATCAAACATGCCTGATTTTAGTTTGTCATCATCTAGCTTTTTATAATGCTAATACAATAAGAGTGCTTATTTATATTCATTAAAGAATTTTTATCAGAAAGTAATGCTGGATTTTAAGACATGTCTTACAGTACAAAAAACCTGACTTATAATTACATGTTATATGATACTGAACTGTTCATGCATTCTAAGAATCAACACATCATGGTCACAGCTTATTCTTATAAAACAGTTTATTAATAAATTTATTTAGCATTTCCATATTAAACTATTATACAATTTTTGTTATTAAACTATCTTTTTCAGGTTTTCTTATCCTATATCAGTGTCAAAAAAAAATCACTGGGTAGGTTTCATTCTTTGCATTCTAGAAAAATTTGAGCAGCTTCAAAACAAATTTCACTTAGGTGGTTAATAATAACTCATCTATGAAAACATTAAAAGCAAGTAAAATTTTAATACATTCATTTCATAAGGCAGGAAGTTGAGGGATTTGGAGGAGGCTTAATGAAATAAAATGAAAAAAATTAGGAAAAACACCAATAAACCTTTCCTGCCTAATCCCTCGTATCCTCCTCCTTACTCCTTCCAAGTAAATCCCCACGAATGATAAGTTAAGGAAAAGAGTATCTGGATGATTATATATTGGTTATGTATAGAAATATATGTGTGCACTGAAATTTACCTTTCTGTTGAAAGTATATGAATTAGCTTCAGCAAAAATTCACTGAATATCTGAGGACATGTTGAAGAAAGATGCACTTGTAATCTGGTAAGAAATTCTTGCATAGCTTGTGTGGCTGTTGGACCAACCTGAAAAGAAATGAAATTATACTGTAAACTGACTGATTATCCATTTACAGAATCATTCATTTTAAAGTGTTAAGACAATATACAGAATACTTCAAGAGATCAGGACAGAGATCAGGAAAAACGCAGACCAAGACATGTAATATACAGACAAAGTAACAGAGGAATTTAAGAAGATTATAGAGAGGCATTATGACAAATTTAACAGGCTGCAAGGATCTATAGAGACACAGCAATCAGAAATCCAGAAGATTAACAATAAAATCTCAGACAACTCAATAGAAAGTCACTGGAGCAGAACTGAGGCAATTGGAAGTCAGAATCAGTGAGACTGAAGACAAAGCGCTTGACACCAACTTATTTGAGGAAAAATCAGATAAAAGTATTTTAAAAAATGATGAAAACCTAAGAATTATGTGGGACCTCATCAAGAGGAATAACCTACACGTGACTGGAGTACCAGAACCGGGGGGATAACAGAAAATACTAAGAGAATTGTTGAAAATTTGTTGGCAGAACTTCCCTGATATCGTGAAAGACAAGATGGTATCTATCCAAGATGCTCATTGAACCCCACATAAGGCAGATCCCAAAAGAAAGACACCAAGACAAATTATAATCAAACTTGCCAAAACCAAAGATAGAGAGAGAATTTTAAGAGCAGCTAGGGATAAATCAAAAGTCATCTACAAAGGAGAGTCAATAAGAATAAGTTTGGACTACTCAGCAGAAACCACGCAGGCAAGAAGGCAAAGGGATGACATATATAAAGCCTTGTAGGAAAACAACTGCCAGCAAAGAATTATATATCCAGCAAAACTGTCTCTTAAATATAATAGTGAAATGAGGGCATTTCCAGATAAACAGAAGTTTAGGGAATTTGCAAAAATCAAACCAAAATCACAAGAAATACTAAAGGGAGTTCTCCAATTAGAAAATCAGTAATATCAGATAACAACCCAAGACTAGAACACAGGACAGAGCAACTGGGTATCAACCCAGACAGGGAAGTCACAAAAGTAAATCAAAGCTAAAATGCTGAAAATAGGGAAACAGATGTCAATACGTAAAAGATGACAACATTAAAACAAAAAAACGGACTCGAAAAATGCAGGTACAAATTTTTCCTATAGAGCAGAAGTAAAGGTGATATAAAGAAATAAAAGTGGTATAAACTTAGAAAAATAGGGGTAAATATTAAGGTAACCACAAAGGAAACTACAAGTAGAAATAAAAAACTAGAAATATATGAAGACTCAGCAAACACAAAATTAACAACAATGAAACAGATGAAAAGAAAATACATAAAGACACTCAGCACAGAAAATTAAGTGGAACTAAGAAATTGTGAACAACACACAAAAAGAGGTTCAAAAATGACAGCACTAAACTCATACCTATCAATAATTACACTGAATGTAAACAGACAATATGTACCCATAAAGAGAGAGTGGCAGACTGGATTAAAAAAACACGATCCATCTATATGCTGCCTGCAAGAGACACACCTTAGACTTAACGACACAAACTAAAACTCAAAGGATGGAAAAAAATATATCAAGCAAACAATACTCAAAAAAGAGCAGGAGTGGCAATATTAGTTTCTGACAAAACAGACTTTAAAGAAAAATCCACCACAAAGGATAAGGAAGGACACTACATAATGATTAAAGAGTCAATACACCAGAAAGACATAAGTATAATAAATATCTACGCACCCAACAACAGGGCTCCAAAATACATGAAACAAACTCTAACCGCATTGAAAACAGAGATAGATAGCTCCACAATAGAGTAGGAGACTTCAACACACCACTTTCAGTGAAGAACAGAACATCCAGAAAGAAGCTCAACAAAGACATGGAAGAGCTAAATGCTACAATCAACCAACTTGATCTCAAAGACATATACTGAACACTACACCCAACAGCAGCCAAGTATACTTTCTTTTCCAATGCACATGGAACATTCTCCAGAACAGAACACATATTAGGCCATAAAGCAAGCCTTAACAAAATCCAAAACATCGAAATATTACAAAGTACCTCTTCCGACGATAAAACCATAAAAGTAGAAATCAACAACACAAAAAGCAATGAAAAAAAAATCAAACACATGGAAACTGAACAACACCTTGCTCAAAAACTACTGGGTTATAAAAGAAATTAAGGATGGAATAAAGAAATTCATAGAATCAAATGAGAATAAAAACACATCTTAACAGAACCTTTGGGACACAGCAAAAACAGTGCTCAGAGGTCAGTTTATAGCAATAAATGTACACATCCAAAAAGAAGAACGGGTATAATAAAAAAATTAACCCTATAACTGGAACAAGTAGAAAGAGAGCAACAAAAGAAGCCCTCAGGCACAAGAAGAAAGGAAATAATAAGAATTAGAGCAGAATTAAATGAAATAGAGAACAGAAAATCAACTGAAAGAGTTAACAAGACCAAAAGCTAGTTCTTTGAAAAGATAAACAAAATTGATAAACCACTGGACAAACTGACAAAAGAAAAACAGGAAAGGAAGCAGATAACCCGTATAAGAAATGAGATGGGTGATATCACAACAGACCCAACTGAAATTAAAAGAATCATAACAGAATACTATGAAAAACTGTACTCTAACAAATTTGAAAACCTAGAGGAAATGGACAAATTTCTAGAAACTCACTACATACCTAAACTAACACAAGCAGAGGTAGAACTAAATAAACCCAAAACAAAAGAAGACATTGAAAAGGTAATTTAAAAACTCCTGACAAACTAAAAAGGCCTGGCCTGGATGGCTTCACTGGAGAATTCTACTAAACTTTCAGAGAAGAGTTAACACTACTACTACTAAAAGTATTTTAGAGCATAGTAAAGGATGGAATAACTCCCAAACTCATTCTATGAAGCCAGCATAACCCTGATTCGAAAACCAGGTCAAGACACCACAAGAAAAGAAAATTACAGACCAATATCCGTCATGGACATTGATGCAAAAATCCTCAACAAAACTCTACCCAATAGAATTCAGCAACATATCAAAAAATAACTCACCATGATCAAGTGGGATTTATACCAGGTATGCAGGGATGGTTCAACATTAGAAAAACAATCAATGTAATCCATCACATAATAAAAGAAAAAACAAGAACCACATGATCTTATCAATTCATGCAGAAAAGGCATCTGACAAAGTCCAACACCCATTCATGATAAAAACTCTCAGCAAAATAGGAAAAGAAGGGAAATTCTCAACATAATTAAGGGCATTTCTACAAAGCCAACAGCCAAAATCATCCTAAATGGAGACAGTCTGAAAGTATTCCCCTTGAGAGCTGAAACCAGACAAGGATGCCCTTTATCACCACTCTTAGTCAACATTGTGCTGGAAGCCCTAGGCAGACCAGTTAGGCTAGGAAAAGAAATAAAGGGCATCCAAATTACAAAAGCCCCCAAGAAGATAAAATACTTAGGAATAAATCTAACCAGATATGTAAAAGACCTATACAAAGAAAACTACAAGACACTATTGCAAGAAACCAAAAGAGACCTATGTAAGTGGAAAAACATACCTTGCTCATGGATAGGAAGACTCAACATTGTGAAAATGTCAATTCTACCTCAAGTGATCTACAGATACGATGCAATCCTGATCCAAATTCCAACGGCATTTTTTAAGGAGACAGAGAAACAAATCACCAACTTCATATGGAAAGGGAAAAGACTCCGGATAAGTAAAGCATTACTGGAGAAGAACAAAAAAGTGGGAGGCCTCACACTACCTGATTTTAGAAACTATTATACCACCACAATACTCAAAACAGCCTGGTACTGGTACAACAACAGATACTTAGACCAATGGAACAGAATTGAGGAACCAGATGTAAATGCATCCACCTATGAACAGCTGATATTTGACAAAGGCCCAAAGTCTGTTAATTGGGGAAAAGACAGTCTCTTTAACAAATGGAGCTGGCATAACTGGATACCCATCGGCAAAAAACTGAAACAAGACCCATACCTCACACTACACACAACAGCTAACTCCAAATGGATCAAAGACCTAAACAGAAAATCGAAAATGATAAAGATTATGGACGAGAAAAAGGGTACAATGCTAGGAACCCAAATACATGGCATGAACAGAATATAAAACATTACTAACAAGGCAAAAACACCAGAAGAGAAACTAGATAACTGGGAGCTCCTAAAAATCAAACACTTATGCCCATCAAAACACTTCACCAAAAGAGTAAAAAGACAACCTACAGACTGGGAAAATAATTTTGGCTACAACAAATCCGATCAGCATCTCAACTTTAAAATCTACAAGATACTGCAAAACCTCAACAACAAAAAGACAAATAACCCAGTTAAAAAATGGGTAAAGGATACAAACAGGCACTTCGCCAAAGAAAACATTCAGGTGGCTAGCAGACCCGTGAGGAAATGCTCACAATTATTAGTCATTAGAGAAATGCAAATCAAAACTACAATGAGATACCATCTCACCACAACAAGGCTAGCATTAATCCAAAACACACAAAATAATAAATGTTGCAGAGGTTGTGGAGAGACAGGAACGTTTATCCACTGTTGTTCGGAATGTAAAATGGTACAACCACTTTGGAAATCAATTTGGTGCTTCCTTAAAAAGCTACAAGTAGAAGTACCATACATTCCAGCAATCCCACTCTTTGGAATATATACTAGAGAAATAAGAGCTGTCACATGAATAGATATATGCACACCCATGTTCACTGATGCACTGTTCACAATTACAAAAAGATGGAAAGAACCTAGGTGCCCATTAACGGATGAACAGATAAACAAATTATGGTATACCCACACAATGGAATACTACGCAGTGATAAAGAATATTGATGAACCTGTGAAACATCCCGCAACATGATGAATCAGGGAAGGCATTATGCTGATTGAAATTAGTCAGTTGCCTAAGGACAAATACTGTACAAGACCACTATTATAGAACTCGAGAAAAGGTTTAAACACAGAAGAAAACATTCTTTGATGATTACAAGGGTGAGGGGAGAAGAGGGGTATTCACTAGCTAGATAGTCGGTAAGAATCATCTTAGATGAAGGGAAGTATAACACACACTACAGAGGAAGTCAGCACAACTAGACTAAACTAAAAGCTAAGAAGTTTCCTGAATACAACCAAATACCTGGTGGGACTGAGTATCAGGGGTGAGTGTTTGGGGACTATGCTTTCAGGGGACATCTAGGTCAACTGGCATAACAAAGTTTATTAAGAAGATATTCTGCATCCTACTTTGGTGGTTTCTGGGGTCTTAAAAGCTTGCGAGTAGCCATCTAAGATGCATCAATTGGTCCCAATCCACCTGGAGTAAAGGAGAATGAAGAACACCAAAGACACAGGGAAAATATTAGCCCAAGTGACAAAAGGGCCATGTAAACCAGAGACTCCACCAGCCTGAGACCAGAGGAACTAGATGGTGCCTGGCTACCACCAATGACCGCCCTGACAGGGAACCCAACAGAGGGTCCCTGATGGAGCAGGAGAAAAGCAGGGTGCAGAATTCAATTCTAGTAAAAAGACCAGACTTGATGGTCTGACTGAGACTGGAGGGACCCCGAAAAACATGGCCCCTGGACTCTCTGCTAGCCCAAAACTAAAACCATTCCCAAAGCCAACTCTTCAGACAAGGATTAGACTGAACTGTCTACAAGACATAAAATGATATTCATGAAGGGTGTGCTTCTTAGCTCAAGAAGATAAATGTGTGTAAACAGGCAGCTGCTGTCCGGAGGTGAGATGAGAAGGCAAAAAGGGACAGGAGCTGGCTGAATAGTCACAAGAAATCTGGGGTGGAAAGGAGGAGTGTGCTCTCACAGTATGGGGAGAGCAACTAGGGTCACACAGCAGTGTGTGTATAAATTTTTTTATGAGAAAGTAACTTGAACTGTAACTTTCATTTAAAGCATAATTTAAAAAATAATAAAGTGTTAAGTCAAGAGTTATAGTGTTGTAACTTTTCATACAAGAGAAGATTAAAAATATTAACAGTGACAAAAAAAGCAAATTTATTAATCCTCTAGGTAATGTATTTATTTTAAATTCCAAATTAGAGATTCTACTGTCAATAACAACTTTTCAACAACTTGTATTAGGTATGTTTACTCTATACAGAATAACATTCATGTGAATTACACAACAAATATCTTTATAACTCTTTGAAATGTATAAAGAACTTCTACACTGATTTGCACAAGCAACCTTATTAAACATAATCCCATTTTGAAACAAAAGACCTCAGAGAGGTTAGGTGGCCCAAACAAGGTCATGCTTCTAATAACTGGCGGAGGAACTAATAAAGTGTATTTTGAAAAAAAAAATGTAAGGTTAAAAACAAATCTGTACCAATGAAATAACTTTGCTTCCCCAAACAAATATCTCATGAATGGAAGAAATGATAGCGAGAACCACACTAAGTGACCCGAGGTATATTTGGAATGTTTTGTTAAATTTCTATATATCATTTTATTGCACCCTAATTACATTTAATAAACAAATCATAAAACCCTGGAATAATTCTGGAAAAATAAAATGCAATGTAATCCTCTAAAGTATTTTAAAGTTAAAATAAATTTCTAAAACTTGGCACATGCATACAAAACAGCATTCTGAAGTAAGCTTCCTTAAAAGTGAGCTTTAAAAACAAAAAAAAGTATGATCTTCAATAACTTTTACTCTGCCTTTTAAAAACCAAGTTTGAAGTTAACCGGTACAAATATGGTTTTTGAACAATCCAGGAATATCACTACTTTTCAAAAGTTGTATTACCTGGGGACTGTGTTGATTTGTTCCATGAGGACTGGTGCCAGAAAGAAATTTCACTAACACATGAATAAGGTTGGGATCTGAAACCAGCAGGTGGGCAGTACTCTCCTGAGTTCCAATGGCACTGCTTGAACCAGCTATAAAATATTTAAAAAACAAAAAACAAAAAAAGCACTTTAAAATGGACTCTGAAACCATGGAGATGCAGTACTTAAAAATATCACCTTTTAGTTCCAACCAACTTTCACATATTACCAGTAGTTACAGTGTATTAACAGGGTTTAAATCCATACTACAGTTACTGAGCTGGACTTCATTCTCTGTTTTCATCTACCACATCTCTCCTCCCACCTGTCTTCTAACAGGAACATGAAAACACCTTTAAAATAATCTTCTAGTCTTATAAGTCTGAACATTTGGCAAGTGGAAAAGAAATAACTAAATCTCACTGCCCTACTTGGTGAGCCTATTCCTAGGATCTATTTCCCCCATTCCAGAAAGAAAGATCTACTTTTTTAAGAAATTAAAGCAAAAAGTATTCACTTTTGCTTATCAGTTATATACTGATATATAGGCAACACACCAGTTTACTGAACTGGATAAGATATCCTTTGATGTAAATCTCTTTTTACTAACAGATAAAGTGATGTTTTGACCCCATTTTTGGAAAACGTATTCCAAATGACAAAATAGAATAACACTTTGATGCTAAGTGATTATTTAACAGCTTTCTCAATGTAATACAGCTTTCTGCTTAATGAATTTGTTCCTGAATAGAACAGGGATGAAACACATCCCTGTGTTGTCATAACCTACAGCTGTAGTAAAATTTCAATTCTCAATGACTATTCCTTGCTCTCTAATATGAACATCGATCCCTATCTCACAACACACTAAAAAATTTTAGATAGAAACCTAAATATGAAAAGTAAAACCAGTAAAAACTAAAAAAGATAACACAGTAAAGTTGCATCATCACCTTGGCATATGTAAAGACATAGAAAGCACTAAAAAACTTTTTCTAAGAAGGTTCAGAAATTATTTTACTGCATTAACTTAAAATGAGAGTTCCTGGGTAGTGCCAATAGTTAACTCGGTTGGTAACCAAAAGGTTAAAGTTTCAATTCCAACCAGAGGTGCCTTGGAGGAAAGGCCTGGTAATCTACTTTTGAAAACTCAACCACTGAAAACCTTGTGGAGCACAGTTCTACTCCGACACACATGAGGTTGCCATGAGTTGGAACTGACTCAAAAGTAACTGGAAACTTAAATAATAATAATAAAAAAAAAGATGGGTAAGGCATAGAAATCTTAATAGGGCTTCAAATCTGAAAAAGGGTAATTACATTCATATAATATCTCTTTTAGAGAAAGGAAACCAAAAACTAAAAATCTACTCATACAAATTCACAGATATTACAATGAATAAATCATCAGCACAAGAGGTTAGACTTAGCAGTAAAAACTTGATTTTAGACTCTAAAAGCAATCAGTTTTCTTCTAGTAACTAGTAGGTTTTAAGAAGGAGCCCTAGTGGCACAGTGGTTAAACACTTGGCTGCTAATGGAAAGGTGGGTAAGTTTGGGCCCACCAGCCACTCCACGGGAGAAAGATGTGGTAGTCTATTTCCGTAAAAATTTACAGCCTTGGAAATCCTATGGGGCACTTCTACTCTGTTCTTCTAGGGTTGCTGTGAGTCGGAATCGACTTGACGGAACACAACAACAACACGAGTCTCACACAAAGATGAAAATACAATTTGAACTTGTGATGGGAGTTATATAAAAATACTTACATCATCAAACTAACCAGCTACATAGGATAAGAACACATAAGAAGAAATTTAGAAGACATATCCAAATAAAGAATCCAATCCCATTCAGAACTATATCACTTCTTAAAAACATCCTTTTAAACATCTGATAGCAAGAAAATTAAAGTGTTATGTCAGAAATTTAAATGAATAGACTTTTGAACTTACAATTAAGCTGCATGTTTGTCATGAGTGTTAGGCTATGAAGCACAAGGCACCACGTCCGGAGCAAAGTATTGGGATACCAAGCTAGCACTGTGAGAAAGCTAGTTATTGATGCTATTCAGAAAAAAAGAGAAATTTTTTTTACTCAGTATAGGTAAATCAATGTTTACTAAGAATTAAAAATCAAACGAATGAATCAACAAATAAGACAGTATTTCTTTAAATCAACTCACTAACTAGTGTTCTCAAAACCTACAAACGAAATGAGTTCCCCGTTAAATACAACACAAGCATTAGGATTCAGTAACATTTTATATTTAATTTTAAAGTTCAGCCCATGACACATAAAATAACGTTATCACTACAAACTAGTTGTTTTTTCCACACTAGACATTTCTGTTGCAACACAATTCATGCACACTTGAAAATCCTCATTCTGCAAATTTAAAAACTGTAAAAAAGAGAGCATATCAGAAAAGCTGAGGTGGGGTAGACCACTTAATATCCAATGTAGCCTTGCAGTCAGAGCACAAACTCAAACAATAATGAGGTTAACTTCGAAGCTCCACATAGGAAGCAATCATGGTGACTACAGAAACCAAATAAGTTATTCAAAATGCACAAACACAGTACAGCGCCAAGACTGTGTTCTTAAAATACCCTTTCCCCTAAAATGCTGATTCCAGATCTGGGGCAGGAAACACAAAGATAAGTCTGCAATATCTGGATGTATCTTTTACTTTTTCTTAAAGTATAACTAAAATAGACTCCTGTTAACAAAGCTAAAGGCTAGTTCTTTTTCCTATTGAAAGGTATAATTCTATTCTCACTATTCCCATACTGCTGCAATTGCTAAGAAAAAAATGAAATAACACAACGTTCACAGAAAAATGACATCCTTCTCCAATTTAGCAATTCCCCAGGGGCTAATTCATATTTTTAAAAACCAGCTGCAGCAGAAAAGACTATGAACAATATTATAAGGAAATAAAAAGTAAAGATTAATAGAATATTGTACATTTTAGTTTTATACAGCCTAAGCAACATAGTACAAGACCAAGTAGAAACACAAACCGATACATGTACACCAATGTTCACTGCAGCACTATTCACAATAACCAAAAGACAGAAACAAACTAAATGTCCATCAACAAATGAATGGATAAACAAAATGTGGTATGTAACACTGGAATATTACTCAGCTATAAAGAAAAATGAAGTTCTGAGCATGCTACAACATGGATGAACCTTGAAAACATGCTGAGTGAAATAAGTCAGTCACAAAAAGACAAATATTGTATGACGCCACTTACGTGAAATATCTAGAATAGTTAAGTGTATAAAGACCGTGGTTACTATGGACGGGAGAGAGGAGTGAGAGGAACTCATTGCTAAGAGGACAAAGAACTTCTGTTAAGGGGGATGGAAAAAGTTTGGAAACAGATAATGGGGATGGTTGCACAGCAACAAAATGTCACTGAATTGTACATGGGAAGAATGTTGAAATGGCAAATGTTTTGTTAGAGATATTTATCACACAGAAAAAAACTAAACAAATACAAAAAAAAAAAACCCATAATGCAGACCAAACAAAAAGAGTTTCCTAGAATTTTTTTCACTAATTAGTAAGTCAGTGTATGAAAAAACTTCTTTTGCGGGAGGAGGGGTCACTAAAACATTATAACCCCTGAAGACAAACAAGAATTAGGTGTGTTTTAACCTAATCATTACTTTTTTAACTTATTATTTATGTTATGTTAATGATTTTGTTCCAATAAATCTTACCTTGATTTAATGAAATGACAGGTATTCGATTAGCATTATATAAAAAAATGTCTGCTCCATGCTCCTTGTTTCCTGATGAACTAGAATTCAGGCTCAATGTGAGCCACAACTGGAGAAGTGACTCCAACTAAAAAGATTGAAAATTGACATGGAAATAATATTGACCTTTTATATTATTAAATACCACTTTAAAATCTTATGTTTGACACCTTGTCAATAGTAAAGAATTTTTCTATTAAATACTTCCTTTAGCTACCTTAATTTAGTTGACAAGCAAATAAATCTTAAAATTCTTGTTGAATTAAAGTTTGTAATTTACCTATTACAGGTGTTTTTCTAAATTAAAAGAAGTGATTCAAGTCTTAAAATCACGTGTATGGATGTATAATATATGGTAAGAACTAAAGTTTAAAAACATAAAAATTTTAAATAGCTCATCATCGAGGGGCTGTGGTTATCAAAGTATTTTCCAATATTTTTCAAACTAAGTATTAAAAAAAAAAAACTATCCCTGTCAAGTTAAGAACAATCCTCCCATTTATTTTCATCATTTACTAGGCTAGCAACAATATATAAAAATATACCATTTCTCCTGAAGTCATACCTGAACATGATGGACTTGAAGCATGGAGAAAAGTTTGTTAAAACAAACATTTAACATCGGGACAGATGATGATTGTACGATAAGTTGGCTGGTTTGGTTTGCTGCTTGTAAACCCCCTAGAAGTGAATCACCTGTTCCAGTAGGAGATTGTGATACTGAAAAGTAAACACAGTTATGATCTTATACTCAAAGTATCAGAAGATATGTTAACTGGCTATTAATATGTATAGTTAAGTAATCTTTAAAAAAAAAAAACTGCAGTCTTAATAAGTTATACTGTAGTATTTGATACACCTGTATTTATAAAATATATTACTGTGAAAGCACCTTAACATCTGAGATGCTTGGCATAACCAAGATGGCTGACACAAGTTTAAATGTGATTCCATTTTGCTTTGACTCCGCTTTGTTTAAAGCTTCCGCTAAAGTTTTCCGCTCTTCTAAAACTTTAACCATCTCTTCAGCAAACGCAAAGGAAGCAAGAATGTGGTCACAGCATATAAGACGTTCCAGGAAATGGGCCCATGGACCGGGGGGGGGGGTCTCATAATTTCCATAAAAGCTATTCTGAAATAATGTTTACAACATATGAAAGATCACCAGATATGTAGACACATTTGTTTGTACCACTATATAAAAGCACTTCTTTTCCTCAACCCCAGCAGAGCACTTTGCACTTAGGCTTTGTGCTGCCTGGTTTGAACTGTTCTATTCCTCAATAAAACTCTATTGTTCTCTATTTACGGAGTTTGTGCTTAATTTTGTACTTTGACATTTATGGTATCAGTACTGGGATACCAAAGATGCATTGTTTTCAATCACCCCCAAGGTGTCAAGGATTTGGGCTCAGGTACTAGCCAAGCCACTTGGGCTCTCCATCTATGAAAACCCTTGGGAGTCATCTGAAAGTAAATAACCCCTCGAAGCCGAGCTGCAGTTTTTTGTATCGAAGTTCTTGAAGTTTTACTGTGGATCTGTTACTGATCAGATTTGTTTCTGTTCTTGCAAGTACATTTCTTGTGGTCTGTACAGTTTAGTTTGCGTGCTAGAAATCTGGGGAATGTCAAACGAAAGGGCAACTTAGATCCTCCCTCTGGGACCCTTGCCCAATACATGAACAAGCATTTTGGTCCTTAAGAATGTGCATTTTTGTCTGGCATAACTTCACCAGAGATGGTCTGGAAAATCAGTGGCCACTCCGGGGCTCTTTTGAGCTTTCTAAATTAGTTTTTCTGAGCAGTAAATTGGAAAATAAGGGCAGCTGAATTAAACAACCTCAATAGGATCCCTATTTTGATTCGTATTTAGAGGACTCTCAAAGATAATCAAGGCAGCAAAATTGCTTCCCAGCAAGATACCATTTCCAAATTAAACAAACAAAATAAACAATATCAGAATCCTGCTCCTGATCCATCTCCTCCTTTACCAGTTGTCTCTTCCTTATATTCATCTTTACTCTCCTATTCTACTAACAATACTGTCTGAACTTTCTTTTTACCTTAAGACCCCCGAAACTAAAATACCTGTACCTGAAATGTCTTTTAAGATCCATCCCACAGACTCAGAGGAGTCTCCCCATGTCATCTTTACTCCCTGGACTTGCTCAGAATTGCACAGTAAAGACTTCCCAAGACTACACAAGGATCCTTATAAATTTAATGAGGAATTTAAAATTCTTGTTGAAGCCTATCAACCTGGCCTCCCGGATTTTTTCCGTTTAGTCCCTATAATAACTGTGCCTGGAGAGTTTCAACTATGGTTAGGTATACTGAATGGAAAGTTCCTAAAAATAATTTGGTTGTGAACATAAACAAAACAGCCAATGAACTGTTGGAGGATGCTCGAGCAGTGAATAAAAGGTTGCTATGAGGCTATTCCTAAGGCTTTTATTCCAATAATCAATTGGACAAAAATTCATTCTTGTTAACAAAATAAAGATGAGAATGTTTATGATTATCAGATCAGACTACTTCAAAAGTTTTCCAAACATTCTGGTCTTGATATCTCTGCACCAGGTACAACTGGAGCTTTAAATGCTGTTTGTATACCTGTGTTAAAACCTGAAATTCAGCCTCAGTTAAACGACACTGGTTGGATTGGAAAATGGCCCCCATCACTGAATTGACCGATTTGGCTCATAAACTTTTTCAGACCCTCAAGGCTGATAAAGACAAAAAGGCTAATAAATTGATGGTCCTTTAATTATAAAAATTGCAAATCCCAAATCAAAAGAAAAAGATAAAATTCTCTAGTGGCTCTAAAGGTGACTTTTGCCAGGATTACAAGAAACCTGGCTGCTGGAAGAGTCAATCTTATAAATTAAAGAAGATAAAGATTCCCCAACAGGATGCCCTTCAGTCTGAGATAGAATGAAGGGAATCTGGGGACTTAACAGGGACTTGCCCCACAGTGGCACTAAAATTGCAAAGGGAAACTATTTTGAAAATTCATTGCAAAACTTGTCAATTTTTACTTGATACTGGAGCCACCTTACCTAACATAAACCCCACTTGACTTTGAAAGGCCCTGCTTGGAGTACTAAAACTTCAAAAATCACAGGGTTGCTAATCAAGAACAAACACTAACTCACTCTCAGCCTGTCCCAGTATCTCTTGGGCCTGCTGAAGACCTATACCCTTTTTTACTCAGTCCTACTACCCCAATTAACCTATTACAAAGAGGTCTTTTATCTAAATGGAATTGTCATTTGTAATTCAAGAAAAAAGATGAACTATAACTGAGCCTGCCTGATGACCCTAGGACAACAGAAGCAGTTTCTTATTTAGAGGCTATCCAAAAAAGAAAATTATCTGCTGCATGCAAATGCTTGTTACACTAATATTTTTACCCAAACTCCAGAAATTTCATGGACCTCCATACCTATCAATGTAGGCCACGTTCTATCAGCAGAACCAATCAAAATCCAAGTAGATCCATCCAACTCATTACCAGAAACTCCTCACTACTCATTCAAGTGTGAGGCAAAAGACAGACTTTCCTCTAAGGGCTTAATTATTCCCTGCAATAGCCCTTGTAATACCCCAGGGTCCTTCCAGTATAAAAGCCAAACAATAGACGTTGGAGATTTATTCAAGATTTGTACACAATTATCCGCATTGTTATTCCTAGATTCCCATTAGTTCCTCATCCTCGCTTATTACCCTCTCACATTCCCCTGGATACAACTCACTTTACCATTATAGATCTTTGTAGTGCCTTTTTCAATATACCTGTACAACAGCTGTTTGCCTTTTCCTGGGAGCCCTGGTAGCACAGTGGTTAAAGTGCTTGGCTGCTAACTGGAAGATTGGCGGTTCAAACCCACCAGTCACTCTGTGGGAAAAAGATGTAGCACTCTGCTTCCATAAAGATTACAGACTTGGAAACCATATAGGGCAGTTCTACTCTGACCTGTAGGGTTGCTACGAGTGAGAATCGACTTTACAGCAGTGGGTTTGCTTTTGGGATTTCCTATTTATTTTTCTCAGATCTTGCGTGCTGATTTACAGCCTTCGCGGTTTATGAATCAGTCTAAATTGCTGCAATACGGTGATGATTTGTTAATTTCTTCAGACTCCTGGCAGGCTTGCCCTGAAGACAAGGTAGTTTTATTAAAACACTTAGCTGTTGGGAGTACGTAAGGTCTCTAAAGAAAAATTACAATTGGCCCAGTCTTCTGATGAATATCTAAGTCACTTAATCTCTGCAATCGGCATATCTGTTGACCCGAAACGAAAAGAAGCAATTCTTGTTTTTCCAATAACTAAAACAAAGAAGCAATTATGAGGGTTTCTAGGGCTCTGTGGCTAGTGCTGCACCTAGATTCCCAATTTTTCATTAATAGCCCAGCCTTTATATAAGTATTTCAAAGCTCTGAACCAGACACATTCCAAATTTTATTAGAAGATGAAAAATCAATAGGCAAATTAAGAGAGGCTTTAATGAATATGCCCCCTTTGGGTTTTCCTAATTATTACTTAGATTTTTTAAAATTTTTGCACAAAATATCTGGAAATGATTTGGGTATACTTACACAAAAACAAGGAGAATACTAAAAACCTGTAAGTTAATACGGCCTGCAGCTCAACCCTGTAGCTAGAAGATACCCTCTTTGCCTTAGGACAGTGGCTGCCACCACCAAACTAGTGGACATCATCGCAGACATAACGTTAGATAATTTTTAAGATGTTGATGTACCTCATATGAAGCCCTGGTGTCGCAGTGGTTAAGAGTTATAATTGCGAACCAAAAGGTCGACAGCTCCAGTCCACCAGCTGCTCATTGGAAACCCTATAGGGAAGTTCTATTCTATCCTATAGGGTCACTATGAGATGGAAACTACTTGATGGTAACAGGTTTATGTACCTCATGCTGTATCTGCTACACTTAACTCTGCTCTGACCCAACATCTTTCAGCCTGTCAACTTCTTTGAAGTTCTCCTTCTTGCTGCATCTAATGTTAAGACTATATTGTGTCTGGCCTAAATCCAACCACACTTCTCCCTGAGATCTACAATGATAATTACCCCACTCATACTTACCTAGATTTGACTGAACAACTTTTGAATCCTAGGAAAATTTAAGAGAGACCCCTTTAACAAATCCTGATTTAGTTTTGTTTGTGGATGTTTCTTAGTTAAGACCAAACTCTGCCAGCTCTCATTACAGGCTGCATAGGCCATCACAATTTCTACTGAGGTCCTTGAGTCAAAATCTTCCTGAAGCTACTTTTGCCTAGCAAGCTAAATTAATTGCCCTTATTGGAACCTGTGGAGCCCTGGTGGCAACAGTGGTTAAGAGCTACGATGAGCTACAGCTGCTAACCAAAAGGTCAGTAGTTAGAATCTACCGGCTGCTCCTTGGAAACCTTATGGGGCAGTTCTACTCTGTCCTATAGGGTCGCTATGAATTAGAATTGACTCAACAACAATGGGTTTGGTTCTTACTAGAACCTATAATCTTGCTTCAGAAAAATCTGATAATATTTACATTGATGCTAGGTATATTTTCAGGGTTATACCGGATTTTGGTATGTTGTGGAAATGAGGATTTTTAACTTCTTCTGATACTGCCATAAAAAATGGAACTTTAATGGTAGATCTCTTAGATGCTCTGGTACTCCCCTCTGAAACTGTTATAGTAAAAATACAAGCTCACCAGCCAAAAGGAATACTCTAAAATGAAGAAAATAGTGGCATTGCTTTTGCTGATAGAACAGTCAAACAAGCTACTTCCAAAATTGCAACTGCCTCATGAAGAATAAACAAAAGAATCCCTTAAGCTTGTCTACCGATGGTCCTAACCTTTATGAGCTGACTTCAGAAAAATCTTTAAAACACCAACAATTAGCCTAAACTGAAGAGACTGAAATATTGAAAAAGATAAGTTATCAAAACCCTGACACTCAATTATGAACAGGGCCCAAACAGAAACCTGTCCTACTTAAATGCTTGTGTACCCCTACGATTCAGAACTTACGTAAAAGTTCCCACACAGAAAGAGATAAAATGAGTGAAACTTTAAAGAAATATAGGTAGGGAAAATTCTTTGAGGCTGCTGAGGATTTTACTTCCTACTGTTCCATTTGTCCTCATCATAACCATGGGAAACATCTTAAAGGCCTACCTGGCAGTACCCTTTACCCTCCTGTCCTATGCTTGAATGCTGCATAGATTTTATTCAACTCCCACCCTCAACTGGTTACAGATGTTTTAGTAATGGTCTGTAGCTTTTTCACACTGGATGGAAGCCTTCCCTTGTCGTTGTGCTACTGCAACCTCTGTAGCTAAAAAACTTCTTGAAAATACTATCCCAACCTGCAGAGCACCGAAGATTCTTTGTAATGATAGGGGGACTCATTTCACTGGTTAAGTCATCCAAGAAATATGCAAAATCTTCCCCATTTTTCAGAGATTACATTGCCCCTATCATCCTCAATCTTCTGTCCTAATAGGAATATTAATGGCATTATTAAAACCCAGTTAGCCATGCTCTGTGGGGCTCTAAATTTATCCTGGGTTACAGTTCCTTCTTTATTTCTTTTAAACTTGAGATCTACTCTGTTAGGATTCCATAAACTTATCCTTTACAAAATAATTACTGGAAGATCCATGGCCCTTCCCTATATTGGCTTGCACTGTTTCCAACAAAGTTCAACCTGACCTGCTGAAATATTGCCAATCATTAATCCAATATTCTAAAGTGTATTTTAAAAAGGCCTTTGATAATGAGAAAATAGAGCCTTAGAACTTGCCTGATATTGTGCCAGGAGATTATGGATGCTGGAGGAGGCATCAGCTGAAAATCTCATTAGAACCTCGTTGGAAGGGGCCAGATTTAGTCCTTGCCAATCCATGTGCTGCCAAGTTGCAGGGAATTAGCACCTGGATCCACTGATCTCAACTAAAGAGGGCCAAGGCGCCCCTATGGACTTTCCAACCATCTGGAGAACCGAATCTCACCTTAAAATGCCCTTCTGGCTGGAAGCAGACAACATCTGAGGTAGACAGCTGATCTCAAGATTGGAGAACAAGACTTCATGAATCCTGCTGAGTCTTATGGACTTTGTTTTATAATTGTAGCTGTTCTCGTGTTATTAGCTTCACTTCATACTTGTGGTATTTTACCTTGGTAATTTTACTCATCATGTGGATTCGTTAAACCTTTACCTTTCTCCTCTTAATAAAATATTCCACCATATGTGAAGAAAATGCTTTTATTAGACTAGCTCAAATCAGTGGCTAGCACTGGAAATCTAACTAAATGCTGGTTCTGCCATCCCCATCCACATCCCGGGCATGCAAATTCAGACCCACTAGCTTCCCCAATATCAGACTACAGCCTTGTTCCTAATGCTACCATTAGTCCTAACATTACTGTAAAATGAGCAATTCATGTTAGATTATGGCATCCTCCACAGATACTCAATGTCTCCTCCAGTTCCCTGCCTTAATCTGACACAAATCAAGACCAGTTTAGCCTGTTCAGAACGTGCTTATCCCAGACCCTCAGATACTGGGGAAACTTTATTAATACACCAGATGTCAAAAACTATATGAACAAAATCAGAGGATCCAATCAATGTAAGATCCCCTCCTACAATACATTGTTGCTAGGACAGTTATTTCTTTATGGTAACTCTTTAATGGAAGACTGGCTAGAACAAGTCAATCAAACCATCACTCCCTGACAGGAGAGTACCTGAGCGGGCATAATTTACACTCCCTATGGATATGTATTCTTATATGGAAGATCCAGTTATCCCACCCTAGAAGAGTCAAGTCCACATAATCAGCCCTATGCCTGGGTGTTGCCTTTTCTGAATGGCTGGAACATGACAAGCCAACGTACTTTTGGTCACTTAGGGGTTCCATTAGTCATTCATTCCTACAATGAGAGTATACACTGGACTAATGATTTTAAACTCCTTATCATTTAAAAAGGTCGGATTCACTGAATTGGGCACTTCAAATGAAAAACCAAAATCCTATAGCTGATAAGCCCTAATTAGGATAGATGTTCCTCTGAGCCTTTTTACCTTGGTATAGTGTTCCATAACTTGAAAAGTCTTATTTGCAACTTATCTGCTACTATGGCTCAAATTACTGATGTTCTTGCAGATGAAATGACAGCTCAACAAAAATCTTTAGCATCTCTTGCTAAGACATTATTAGATAATAGAACAGCTCCAGATTTCTGGTTAGCTCAACAAGGTGGAGTCTGTGCTATTGCCAATACCTCCTGCTGTGCATAGATAAACAGCACAGGAGAAGTAGAATAAGATATCTGAAAAATTCATCAACAGGCTACTTGGCTACTTTCAATCCCTCCTATGCTTGATTCTCCTTTTCTAGATATCTTTAGTTGTTTACCAAATGGTATTAGTTCTTGGCTGTACTTTATATTACAAATTAGCCTAATTATTTTAATTATAATAATCAGTGTTACAGGAATGATCAAATGTTTTATGAAATGTCTATCTAACACCTGTACCAGTCCACCACTACTGTTGCCATACAGAGGATTATGTATCTTGAATCTTTAAAGGAAGCTAATTTCACACCTTGAGTTAGCTTTCCAGTTTAGTCAAGTTGTTCCTCCTAATGAGACCCAGCTCTACACTAACGTAGCCTATCGGATCACAGAAGCAGAGGATGATTTTAATCTATGAACAAGAATCACTCCAAATAATGAGTCCATGTGGCAGAAATAACTCTTATAATAATGATCAAGGAATCTCTATGGAGATTCATGATCAAAATGGGAAAATATGTGAAAACACCCTAAAACTCTGAGGTGTTTGGCATAACCAAGATAGCTGACACAGGCTTGAATCTGACTCCATTTTGTTTGGACTACACTTTGCTTAAAGCTTCTGATTAAAATTTTCCACTCTTGTAAAATTTTAACTGCCTCTTAAGCAAACACAGAGGAAGCAAGAATTTGGTCAGGGCATATGATAAAAACTTTCAGGAAATGTACTCAAGGACGGCGGAGGGGGAGGGGGAGGGAAGTCTCGTGATTTCTGTAAAAGTTATTTTGAAATAATGTTTGCGATATATGTAAAGATCAGCAGATACGTAGAAAGACTTGTTTGTACATCTATATAAGAGCACTCCTTTCCTCAACCCCAGTGAAGCACTTTGCACTTACACTTTGTGCTGCCCAGTTCGAACTGTTCTATTCCTCAGTAAAACTCTACTGTTCTCTATTTACAAAACTTGTTCGTGTTTTGACATTACTTAACAAAAGTGAAACCACCAAAGAGAGAAGCTCCCAAATACTCAGGGCGCATCCACCAAAGGAAACGATATACTATCTAGCAATTTTTATTTTCAATGTTTTAACAAATAATGAAGGATGGAAAGGGCGGGGAGAGAAAGAAAAATCTTCACTAATTATTGAGAAGGGGGTTTTAGAATAATCTAGATTCTAATCCATTGATTCTTAACCTTGACTGCACAATAGTCAATTTTTCAAAAATTCTTATGCTCAGGTCACCCACGAAACTCATTAAATAAGAATATATTTGTGGAGAACAAAGAAATACAGGAACACTAACAGGTTTTCATATACTTATAAAGTTATATTAAAAAGAAGACACAGCTCTGTGTAGGACAATAATCAAAAGATATAATATTAAGAGAATTAAATATAATTACCAAATAATCTTCTAGTTAAGTTTTTTTTAAACATGTAATGTTTAACACAGAAAAGGGCTACTTTGGGCAGTATTCACCTGTCTGTGATCAAGTAGAGGATGAATCCTACAAAAGGGATTCTCACGTTACATGGAAGATAAGATACAACAATCTTAGTGTACCAAAACTAAGATTACAGAAAACTAGCTCATTCCTTCTGTTTTTTTCCTTTCTTCTATACCTTCTAAAGAAATAGAGGAAATAGAAGAAAAAATGCAGACCGAAAGAATTCGATTTAAGAAAAGGAAGATCTAAAAACCACATTTCTCTATTGAAATGGGCTATAATCTCTCCTTCATAAGAGAAGCCAGATATGATAATCATCCTGGACTTCACCAACAGCACAGTGGCTGCTAACCAAAAGGTCGGCAGTTCAAATCCACCAGCCACTCCATGGAAACCCTATGGGGGGTTCTACTCTGTTCCATAGGGTCGCTATGAGCGGGAATCAACTGGATGGCAACGGGTTCAGTGTTTGGATATACCCATACCCATTTACTCACTCTGCCCAAGTGACAGTGAAGTGACTCGGAAACCTAGGGAAAATAAAAACATCACCCTCTGCTTAGCTCAGTGCCTCAATCTTTCTCTTTCAGAGACAGCCTACTATCAAAAGTGAACCACCACGGCATGAGGAGATCTAAAAAGTCTAGCACTTATGGCAGAATCTAAAAGGCTGACTATTTGTGTAAACAAACTTTTACTGAAACATAGCCACACTCATTCATTTACATGTTGTCTAAGGCTACTTTCCTTCTACAAATAGTTTAATAAGTTAAAATGCAGACCATATGACCCACAAAGCCTAAAATATTTACTACCTGGCCCTTTATGGAGCCCTGGTGGTGCAGTGGTTAACAGCTTGGCTGCTAACCAAAAGGTTGGCAGTTCAAATCTACCAGCCACTCCTTGGAAACCCTGTAGGGCATTCTATTCTGTCCTATAGGGTCGCTATGAGTTGGAACTAACTCGATGGCAATGGGTTTGGTTTTTTTGTTTTGGACCTTTATAGAAAAAGTTTGCTTTCCTTTGCTGCAGATGATTAAATAATAAATCCTCTCAATTCTGGGGTTCAATCAGCAGGCCCATTTGGCTATCATCCAAATCCATGCCTTACATCCTAGAAGTATATAAACTCCAAGACAATTAGTTATGCAAGCTTCCCTAGGAATTTCATTATCCTCACAATAGCACAATAGTAAAAACATGATTCAGGTTTTAGGACTTAACTTAGAGTACTCTATGGAGGTATTTTGTAACCCCCATTTGTCAATTCTTTGTCTAACTTCTCAATTTGTTCCTAACTTGGAGGGGGAGAGAGGTGCTATATACTTAGCCCCAACGTCACAGACCAGACATTGAATTTTTAAAATCTAGCCTTGCTGAAAACACATGAAAATAATTAAGAGATAAATCATTCACTGCAGTTCTCTAAGAATGGTAATTTTACTTACAAGTAGGAGATGTATTGGTTAATGCCTGTAAAATGGAATCTGCCTCCAGGGTAGACATCATTTTTAACATAAGTTCTGCTTGCTGTTCAAGCCCAACTTCTAGGCGAGCATCTAGGGCTTTAAAAAAAAAAAGCAATTAAAAAGAAATAAGCAAATTTAATCATTATTACCTGTGTCCTATTTCCTACAATAAAATGTCAAAATTTGAACCCGAGAGAGTGAGCATTGCCCCCATGCAGAACAACGTGGCATGGGATATCAGACTCTGAGTGGAGTTTGAAGAGAATCTTTGCAAAGCAAGTCAGAGGTGGGAGACTGGTTATATAGAGAGGGCTGGATCAACTAAGTGAATCAATGATAATAGAAGCAAATAATTTAAAAATAATAAGAGCCAGGTTTCTCAGTGTTAGAGAAAAAAGACACAAATATGAAAAGGAAAACTAAAATGAACCCTAAGCAGTCTGATTAGAACAAGATGTACTGATGTGAATTCATGGCATTCAGTATAGACAGATATATTAATACAGATAAAAAATGCACAGACAACTTGCGCGTGCGCACACGTGTGTGTATATGTAAGTATATACACATATATACATAAACACACACGAATACACACACGTTTCCCAGCTCTGTCCACTGAAAGGACCAGGAAACAGCCACCAACATAGCAATAAGCACATTATCTATCACCCAAATCTTGGTCTCTTAATCACATTCCTCCACTAGAAGGTTTTGCAATATCGTTCTACCTGTAGAAATGGGAGCATTTCAGGGACTGGGCAGGGAAAGTAAATTATTAGCCCTGAATACGTATTCTGCCAGAGAACACGGATGTACTCAAGAAATGACGATAAGAACATGGAAAAATGATAAAAAGACTATCTTGAAAGAGAGCCCACTGGTCAATCTGGGAAAATCAGAACATCAAAATAAATGATAGCAACGAATTACAACCCACTGAATAGAGAAGGAAACCATGGTGAGGAACCGGGTATTTCCACAGTCTCAAATTATCTCCCTCCTGCCACCCTACCAAAACAAAAAACAAAAAAAACCTCTTAAAGTGATCAAACTAAACACCACCAGTAATGAGACAAATAAAAATTACTGGCCATAGGATGCAATGACAAAAACTGAGCATTAATTCTGTGATATTCCTGCCAAAGATACACGACCTCAAACCTAATCATGAGGAAATGGCATACACACTCAAATTGAGGAACAGTCTACAAAAACAGCTAGCCTTTCATCTTCAAAAACACTGAGGTCATGAAAGCCAAGTCTGAGGAATTGTTGCAGACAAAATGAGACTAGAGAGACAAGACTATGCAATGCATGATTCTGCACTGGATCCTTCTGAATAAAGGACATCATTGGACAATTGGTGAAACTTACAAGGGGTCTGAGTGTTAGATGGTAGTAAAATTAATTTCCTGATTTTGATGGCATATGTTTCCTGGTGTGCCTATATAGAAAAATGGCTTGCTTTACTTAAATAAAAAAAAAATATATATATATATATACATAAAACATCAGATTAGCAATTTACTCTCAGAATAATAATAGCTGCCTGTATTCTACTTGCAACTTCAGTAAATGTGCAATTATTTCATAATAACCAAAAAAAGATTTTATTTAAAAGAAATCAATAAATCTGATATATTCTATATGACTAGAAAGGTACAAAAAATAATATTTAATGTGGTTTCATTCTGTTTGTAAATAAAGTACAAGTTTATTATTAAAGATAAGAAAATAAATGAAAACATAATTAAATTAAAATCATTGGCAATTCCACTCAACCCAGGGATAGATTTTGCTAGGTGCTGTTTACAGAAACAGAAAAGATGGACCATAAATAAAAGCTCCCTCAAACTGACTAAAGGAGTTAACAGATAGCTCTGAATGTCACTCACGCATAGCTGCAATACTAAAGCCTGCTAGCATATACCCAGGTCACGTTTCTTGAAGGACAAAGTATACACAAATTTAGGACTTGGTTTAAGAATACCATATTCCTTAGAATATAAACACACACTTACCTTGAGATACTGAAACACTAACTGTCTGTGATCCATTCTTCTCTGTATTTGCTGGTGGCTTTGCTACAGGAATGCCAAGACCACCAATATAAGGGTTGTAATTGTAGGTGCCATAATCAGCACCCCAATAATCATACCATGTACTGCTTATTGGCTTAAAAGAATAAAAAGAGACCACTGTCATTTATTTTTGACTCTTCATTAAGACTGATGCATTATCTAAACTCAAAAAGATCCAGAAAATAAATACCTTTCCCCTACTCTAAATTCCTAAAATCCACTTATAATCTTGATAATCTGTAGGAATGGTTCAATAAATATTCCCTTCATTTTCTGCCAAAATCTAAAAACTCTTATTTGTTTAGAACCTGAGAAATAACTAATTCCCTAAATAAATTTCGCATGCACATAAAGAACAGTATCAATATAGTGTATTAGGGAAAATCTCCTTTTGAAAGGAAACCCTGGTGGCAAAGTGGTTAAGAACTATGGCTGTTAACCAAAAGGTCAGCAGTTCGAATCCACCAGGTGCTCCTTGGAAACCCTGTGGGGGAATTCTACTCTGTCCTTTAGAGTCGCTATGAGTCTGAATCGACTCAACACGTTCAGCCTAACAAAGAAGTATAATCTTCAATGAACTCAGTTTGGACGTGGCTTACCTGGTTGCTTAAAATGTGGGTAATTCATAACTGTATTTCTCCATGCTTATTAATGGTTTTTACTAATATGAAAGATAATATATTCTGGTGGCCATGTTATTTAAAATGATATAGTTTTCTTTATAGTATCCCACTGGTATTTAAAAAAAAAAAAAAACTACTATAACACCTATAGTAATCTGTAATACTCTAAACACACTAAATAATGAGTTACATTTGGTGATAAATATGGATAGTTTCCTCTTTAAGTAATTACTAAGCCAAAAGTGTAAGATGAAAGACTAACTGCACAGAATATTCTAATGCATCATACCTTAAAAACTTTGGCTGCAAGAGGGTCCTTTTCCAAATCAATATCTAAAGGATCAATATCAACTTCCATTAGATCTTGAAGTAATTCAAGATCAATTTCCTTATCTTTTTCCAAAGAGGAAAGAGGAGGTGCGCCTTCAAAGAATTGAAAATTATTTTATTGGTGAAATACATCACATAAAATTTAACCAGTATATTGCATTTAGTTACCAGAAAAGTTGTTTTCCTTGCATGTAACATATATAGCACCACTGATATAAAAATCTCTAAATTTTCACATTTGACAATGAAGCACTAATAAGTATACAACTGTATCATTCCATAAGCACATAATTAAAACCCCAATGCAATGATACTTGATTTCCTAGGAAAATAAGATCACAGTATTAACCCTTGCTGAATCAAGGCGAATAAAGTTTCCTATGAAGTACAATCATTAACATTTCCAGAATGAACAAAATAAAAAGGTTCATTATACTACATCTAATATTATAGGAAATGTTACCCAGTATTAAAGAGAAAAACAAAGATTCAAGTTATAAGACTGCTATTCACCTTATTTTTGTTAACAGTGTAGAAATTATTTTGCTTTCAGATGCCTCCAAACTTTTAATTAGCTTTCTATCCCTTAACATCCTGTCCTGCCATTCTTCTCACCCTCTTATTCATCCTATATTTATACAATATCTAACAGATACCAGGCTGTACTAGGATTAGAATACACAGAGATTAATAACACAAATCCCCACCCTTGCAAATAAATTAGTAGAAGTTCAGGGATAGGGTTGCACTATAGAAAATAAACTACAATAGGATAAGTGCTATCAGAGATAGTCGAGAGTTCAACAGGAGCACAGAGGGCCAAGTCCCCAAATCTGCTAGTGGTGATAGAAGGTAAACTTTATGTGAGTATTAGATAAGGAGTTCATCATAAAAATAAATGGAAGTCTCTGCCAGATAAAGAGAGTATCAGGGAAAAAGGATAAAGGCATGAGAGAACTTAAGATTCAGGAATAATAGATGGTTGAAAATGACCAGAGCATCTGGCATATATAGTGTAGTGTCTACAGTAGACTCTTGAAAAATAAGGAGTAGTTAGATTACAATCGGTTTTGCATGCTAAGATATAAACATATTTTTAAACAGAAAAGAAAAATCAAAAAAAAAAGAAAGAAAGAAAAGAAAAAATACATCAAAAAGGAACGTCCAACCCTGAATCTTAAAGAACAACAATCAAAAGTTTGGTGGCTTGAACCTACCCAGAGGCTCTGCAGGAGAAAGACCTGGTAATCTGCTTCTGTAAAGATTACAGCCAAGAAGACCCTATGGGACAGTTCTACTCTGTCACACAGGGTTGCTATGAGTCAAAATTGACTCGATGGCACCCAACAACAACAACAATTCTCACCATTGCAGATTTTTAACTGTGTTTTCTACAACACAGCCAAACTAAACTATATCACAATAATTAGGGCATTATGAGAAGATAGTAGCATATTGTAATGAGCATTCATTCATGACTTCAAAGCAAAATATATTTATCAAGAAAAAACTGATTTTGTTTCTAAAGCCAAAAACCTAACTGAAAAATGTAATTAATTTCATGCTTTACTAACATTCATTTTCAATATTATATTTTCATTTAATAGAAAGAGTTAAAAAAATTTTTAAATAAAACATAACTGAACAAATTTTACCTGTTATATCATGCGTCAAAGGTTCATCTATAGTTTCCAACAACTGAACCGAAGACTGCTGAAAGGAGTCATCAGAATCACCAGTTGTTGCACCTATATCATCACCCACTGTTCCTTCCTCCATAGCTTCTGCAGCTACTGGAGCCAGCAATTCTCCTGTATGTAAAGAACAGTTCTGTTTTAATAATATATACACAGACTTCCAAAACATATTAAACCACACTGCTTCCTATAGTTTAGAGAATGATAGCATAAGTACTTTATCAACTCTGAAATGTGAGGTGAGTCCCCATCTACCCAATGAAATGATACGACCCACTGCATTATCTTCAAATGCTAAAGACCAGTAACTAATAGAAGAAAACACAAAGTGCTTAATATGTACAAAAAGTGATTATTATAATCACTTTACGTATATTAACTCACTAATCTGTCATAATAATCTTATAATGAAGGTATTTTATTTTGCAAATATAAAATATAACCTTATTTTGCAAATGAAGAAACTGAGGCACAGAGAGACTGACTTCCTCAAGTTCACATAAAGGACTAGCGAGTGGTATACCACTGTTACTAATAATGAAGCAGAATGGACTCTAATACCCAGGCACTTTAACAACTCCTCTTAAAGACTTACGTTAATCACAATTTTCAACATAAATACAAAAGTAATTCTAAATGGCAGCTACTGTTATAATAACAAAGAGTCCTTTTGTGCCGGGGGCAGGGTGGGGCGGGGGGTGTTCTGGTTTCCTTTAAAGATTACCTAGTTGGGCAAAAAGACATGCTAACTTGGACATATCCTGTGAAAAATAAATCCTGACCAACCTGCTAAAATATCCTGTAGCATACACGTTAAGGAATACTGAGCCCAAGCACCACCCCAAGATATATCTCCTCTATTAAAGTCAGTTCCAACCAAAAGCAATAGGAGTCTTTCCAGTTGGGGTTCATTCACAATCTCACATAGATGAATAGTTGGTCTCGTGGCATTTGCAATGCGTGCAAGAACCTGTAATACATTTTATAAAAACATACACTTAAACAGCAATTATCTTTCTTTTTTTAAAAAAAAGGTATATACCCCCAAGGTTGAGTAAGGATATTGCTGATGTGTTGTGAGACTGTTAACCATTGTCACAGGGTAACATCTGTAGTAACTATTAAATGAGAAACTATTTTGTTCTGTAAGCCTTCATCTTAAGTGAGAATAACAGCACAATTCGAAGAGCGTAGTCAATGTTACTGAACTGTGCATGTAGAAATTTTTGAAATGGTGTATCTTTGGCTATGTGTATTTTCACCAAAACAAAAGGTTGAGAAGTTAGAGGGTTGACATGTTGTGGGGTTGTTAACCAATGTCATAAAACAATATCTGTACTACCGTTTCATGAGAAACTATTTGTTCTGTAAGCAATCACCTGAAGTACAATAAAAAAAAAAGAAAAAAAAAAGGTATATACCAATATTATAGCATTGAGGTAATAAAGTTAAATAATGAGATACATTTTTGGTATCAGAATAATTACTTGAAATGTAAAGCAAAAGAACAGCAATGTAATGGATCAAATATTAAAATCTGATTAAAAATCTGGGTAGATTAGTAAAGAATAATTTCTGTGAACACTAAATATGCCACATGAAAGCCTTTAGGGCATAAAAACCCATCATCACTGTAATTAAACACTAATTTGTATATCTCCTATTTTAATTAATAAAGCTACGTATAACATAAAAAAGTTAAGTTGAAGATTAACATATCCACGTATCTACCATTAAAATCTACATTAATCTAGTTTAACTAGATTAAAACAGAAATCTAGTTTCTGGATATGCATAACAACTAACAAAAATTTATGCAAACTCTTTTAAGGCACATAAAAAAACTAAATAACTTCATAAAAGAAAAACCAATAGAAAAATTATTACTTTTATAAATCAAAAGTCAGTTAAAAACTGCATTCTGTCCCAGTGTTCTTACTCTAAATAAATAATGCCTATATAGGGTCACTATAAGTCAGAATCGACTCAACAGCAACAGGTTTTAGTTTACTTTAGTTTACTTTAGCAGCCCTGGTGGCACAATCGTTAAGCGTTCCGCTGCTAACCAAAAGGTTGGAGGTTCGAACCCACCAGCGGCTCCGTCGGAGAAAAAACCTGATGATCTGCTCCCGTAAAGATTACAGCCTAGGAAACCTTATGAGGTAGTTCTACTGTCCCCCAGTGTCACTATGAGTCTCAATCAAATGGAAAGCATACAGCAACATTAGATTACTTACCTTACAAACAAATAATAAGAGATCTGCATGACATGTAAAATCCATGGAGAGGAGAAACAAAACAAGCTTCTGGACTACTGAGATACAACGTTCATGAGCCAGAGTAAACGGAAGTGGTTCTATCTCCGGACTTTCTTTTGTTGTTGTAACTTCTGTGTCTAAATTAGAACGGGACCACTCTGCTGTCCGCCGTAGCCTAATTAAATCCTTAAAGTGCTGCACGCATAATTTTACAATATTTAAATCAATATGCTTATTTAATAAAAATTGTTTCAGTACAAATGAAAATAATCACCCAGGAAATTTATAACTTCTAAAGAACAAAACTTTTAGGTAAAGCATAAGCTTCAGAAAGTAAAAATTACTACAAGCTATACTGAACAATATACATTACATTTTATTAATAATAATGTATGCGATATATAACAGAATTTCTGGAAAATAAATTGGTACAAAAAGTATATTAGGCTAAATCTAATATCTTAAGTAAACTTTACCAAAACATCTTAAACGTAATTCATACAAAGCAAAAAGAAGACTAAAACAGTTGTGATGGAGTAGATTACAAATGGTAAGAAAACTATTATAATTTCAAGTTTAGAGTATTAATTGAAGTTATTTCAAAATCTGTTCCAATAATTTTATATTTACAAAAAGACAACATGCAAACTAGATTATGTTATACTCCAAAAACTTAAAAATGCACATCAAATTATTATTATTTTTAATCACTTGACCTTAATTTTTTACTTAGAAACGACATACTATATTTGAGCCTTTTGAGCACCATCAGATGCAAACCCAGTTTCACTTCTAAACCTGTCCTCGAAAATCTTCTAAGAACATAAACAAGGGGAAAAAAGGATGCCAAAATTTTCACTTTATGTACTAATTTTATTTTTAGGACCAATACAATAATAGTTACAAACATCCTATGTATTTTTGTATTGTAGTATGAAGCTAATATACAGCATAATCAAGGACGTAAGCAAAACTATACATTTTGTTGACTCTTCTATGTTTAGTTTACTGGAACACATTCCAATCTCAAAATAAAACACTGCAAAAATACTTACGGTTCAAATTTATCATAT
The DNA here is from genome assembly GCF_000243295.1 of Trichechus manatus latirostris. NCBI lineage: Eukaryota > Metazoa > Chordata > Mammalia > Sirenia > Trichechidae > Trichechus > Trichechus manatus. Next base: position 34,323,544 of record NW_004443941.1, read on the forward strand.
ATTACATTAACTGAAAAGCTACTTTATCCCCCTGCCCCAAAAAGTCTTCTTCACAATAGACTGATTTTTCTGTTCATAAGCAGAGTAACATATATTTAAGTACCCTGATTATTAATAAACATACATATGAACTCAAATGATTTAAAAGAAAAAAAGGGACATTGACTTTTCCGAGACAATTACATTAAAAACTATAGATGATACCTTGGAAGTCGCCTGCTTTAGTTTTGCTTGTTCTACCAGAAGTTTATATGATGATCCTTTGTTACTTTGTATTTTTTCTTTTTCCATCTGTTCCACCAATGCCTTCTGTTTTGCTTTTAGTAAGTTAAGTTGCTTAAAAATAAAGTTAATAGAATATAATAACCAATGTTTACATACAAATGAGAATTTTTGGAAAAATACACAAAAGTTTAAGAAATACACATCACTGGACAATTCAGTGATGTCTCAACAACAAGAAAAACTTAATATCTTACAACAAACCGTGTTAAAAACAAAGAAGTAAATAACACACCTCACAGAAATTAGGGGACTAAGTCATTCCTCAAAAGATCTAGTAATACAATTTTAACTGTGTTTCTGATAAAAGAAAAGTCATCTTTCTATCCTGACTTCAAGTTCTCTCCATTTTCAGTTCTTACCAATGAAGGTAAGTCTCTGGAAGCCTTTGTTGGATACACAAATTTTGGAACATTCAAACACTGGAATAGTAGTCAGGAATAAAAAAGAACCAACTACTGATAAACTCAATAACATGGATGATTCTAAAAACATCATTCTGAGCAAAGCCAAACACGAAATACTGAATATTATATGATTCCTAATAATACTTAAAAAAATTATTTATACACAATAAGATGTACAAAACCTGAGATAACAAAATAAAAGAATCCCTAAAAGTAAAAATTATTAATATAATGAAAGAAAGAAGACAGACTACATGGAAAACGATTTACACAGGGTACCGTCCTAATGGCGACACATTCATCAGCAAAAAAACATTTTAAGATCAATCCGGATATATGAAACTGTCAGTGATGGGATGATAACCATACGCCTACAAGAAAGACCAGTTAATAAGACTATTATTCAAATTTACGCACCAAGCACTAAGGCCAAAGATGAAAAAATGGAAGATTTTTACCACCTTCTGCAGTCTGAAACTGACCAAACATGCAATCAAGATGCATCGGTAATTACTGGTAATTGTAAAACGAAGTTGGAAACAAAGAAGGATCAGCAGTTGGAAAACATGGCCTTGGTGACAGAAACAATGCCGGAGATTGCATGATAGAACTTTGCAAGACCAACAATTTGTTCCCTGCAAATATCTTTTTTTCAACAACATAAACCAATGGTGTACCATGCCAGATGGAATACACAGGAATCAAATCGATGACATCTGTCAAAGAGGTGATGGAAACGCTCAATATCATCAGTCAGAATAAGGCCAGGGGTCGACTGCAGAACAGGCAATCAATTGCTCGTGTGCAAGTTCAAGCTGAAGCTGAAGAAAATTAGAACATGTCTCCAAGAGCCAAAGTACAACCCTGAGTATATCTCACCTGAATTTAGAGACCATCTCAAGAACAGATGTGACGCACTGAACACTAACGACGAAGACCAGATGATTTGTGGGATGAAATCAAGGACATCATACATGAAAAAAGCAAAACGACATTAAAAAGTCAGGAAAGGAAGAAAAGACCAAAATGGATGTCAGAAGAGACTCTGAATCTTGCTCTGGAATGCAGAGCAGCTAAAGTGAATGAAAGAAATGATGAAGTAAAAGAGCTGAAAAGAAGATTTCAAAGGGCAGCTCGAGAAGACAAAGTAAACTATTAATAAAATGTGCAAAGACCTGGAGTTATAAAATCAAAAGAGGAGAACATTCAGCATTTCACAAGCTGAAAGAACTGAAGAAAAAATTCGAGACTCAAGTTGGAATACTTAAAGAGCCTACGGGCAAAATACTAAACAATGCAGGAAGCACCAAAAGCAGATGGAAGGAATACAGAGCCACCATATCAAAAACAACTGGCTGATGTTCAGTCATTTCAGGAGGTAGCATATAATCAAAAACTGATGGTACCGAAGGAAGAAGTCTATGCTGCACTGTAGGCACTGGTGAAAAACAAGGCTCCAGAAATGGACAGGGTATCAATAAAGATGTTTCAACAAACGGATGCAGCGCTGGAAATGCTCACTCATCTACGCCGAGAAACTTGGAAGAAAGGTACCTGACTAACTGGAAGAGTCCATATTAATGCCTATTCCAAAGAAAGGTGATCGAAGAGAATGTGGGAACTATGATGCGAAAGCAAAATGTCGCAGAAGATCATTCAAAAATGGTTGCAGCAGTACGTCGAAAGGGAACTGCCAGACATTCAAGCTGGATTCAGAAGAGGACGTGGAACGAGGGATGACATTGCTGATGCCAATTAATACACTTGTTACAAGTGGAAACTCACACCACACTGTGTAAATGATTTAAATATTCATTCAAAAAACAAACGAGAAAAAGAAAACCCACACCCGATCACCTTAATTCAATTCCATCTCATAGCGACCCTACAGGATAGAGGAGAAATGCTTTCACAGAGTTTCTAAAGAGCGACTAGTGGATTCGAACTGTCGACTTTTTGGTTAGGAGCCTAAGCTTTTAACAACTGCACTACGAGGGTTCCAAACATGAGGATGCAAAGAGTTAGACAATTTAAAAACCATCACCACAAATTTGTAAGCTATGGGGCCAACAAGGTGGAGAGGTCAGATGCTTCAGTGGACCCTCTTACAACAAAAACCCGAAAAACAAGTGACTTGATTATATATGGCAATCTGGGAGGCCTGAACATCAAAGGTAGAGTTGAGGAACCGGACTGAGTGGCAGGGGGAGGGAGAGACGGTTCAGAAGCAGTGATGAGTTACCAGACCCGACCCAGCTAGAGCCTGAGCCATTCAGGCCTGATCAGCTCGGGGGTGAGCAGTCAGGCAGGCAAGCAGCTGCGCTCGGGAGGTACGTTTTCGGCACCAGGAGAGACCCACACCAGAGTCTACACGGCTGCGCAAAACCAGTGAGAAGCAGTCCTCCACAAAAGATAAGTACTTGTGTACGGCTTACCGCGTGGATCAAAAACACACCCCTTAGGGAAAAACCTCTCTACCATTTACCACCTCGCTCCCCGCTCTGCACTGGGTCCTGGATGGGCTTCAGCAACTGCCAAGTCCCCTGGGCCAGAAGTAGGATCCGGCATACACCCGGAGCCATTCTCCCAGCCTTGGAGAGTGAACAGATTAACAGAGGAAAAAATAAACTGCCGGCTCCCTAAGCAAGGAACCGAGGATAGGCACAGGTCCTCTGCTTAGGCACAGGCATAAGGGATCCACAGACTCTGAGTGCCACATTAGAAAAACAATCAATGTAATCCATCACATAAATAAAACAAAAGACAAGAACCACGTGATCCTATCAATCGATGCAGAAAAGGCATTGTCCAACACCCATTCATGATAAAAACTCTCAACAAAATAGGAATAGAAAGGAAATTCCTCAATATAATTAAGGGCATTTATACAAAGCAAACAGCCAACATCATCCTAAATGGAGAGACTTTGAAAGCATTCCCCTTGAGAACAAGAACCAGACAAGGATGCCCTTTATCACCACTCTTATTCAACATTGTGCCAGAGGTCCTAGCCAGAGCAATTAGTCAAGGAAAAGAAATAAAGGGCATCCAAACTGGTAGGGAAGAAGTCAAAGTATCTCTATTTGCAGATGATATGATCTTATACACAGAAAACCCGAAAGAATCCACAAAACTACTGGAACTAATAGAAGATTGCAGAAAAGTCTCAGGACACAAGATAAACATATAAAAATTAGATTCCTTTACACCAACAAAGAAAACCTCGAAAAGGAACTTCCCAAATCAATACCACTTTCAATGGCCCCAAAGAAGATAAATAAATCTAACCAGAGATGAAAAAGACCTATACAACGAAAACTAGAAGACACTACAGCAAGAAACCAAAAGAGATCTGCGTAACTGGAGAAACATACTGTGCTCATGGATAGAAGACTCAACTTTATGAAAATGTCAACTCTACCCAAACCGATCTACTGATACAATGCAATCCCGATCCAAATTCCAAGGGCATTTTTTAACGAGATGGAGAAAAAAATCACCAACTTCATATGGAAAGGGAAGAGGTCCCAGATAAGTAAAGCATTACTCAAGAAAAACAAAGTGGGAGGCCTCACACTACCTGATATTAGAACCTATTATAGCACCACACTAGTCAAAACAGCTTGATATTGGTACAACAGATGCACAGACCAATGGAACAGAACTCAGAATCCAGACATAAATTTACCCACCTATGAGCGGCTGATATTTGACAATGGCTCAAAGTCCATTAATTGGGGAAAAGACAGTCTCTTTAACAAATGGTGCTGGCAAGACTGGATATGCATCTGGAAAAGCTGAAACAAGACCCATATCTCACACCATGCACAAACACTAACTCAAAATGGATCAAAGACTTAAATATAAAATCAAAAACGATAAAGATCATGGAAGAAAAAATAGGGACAACACTAGGAGCCCTCATACATGGCATAAACACAAAATGAACCATAAGTAACAATGCACAAGCACCAGAAGACAGACTAGATAACTGGGAGCTCCTAAAAATCAAAAACTTATGCTCATCAAAAAACTTCACGAACAGAGTCAAAACGACAACCTACAGACTGGGAAAAAACTTTTGGCTATGACAAATCCAATCAATGTCTACAGGATACTGCAAAACCCCAACAAAAAAAAGAGACAAATAACCCAACTAAAAAATGGGCAAAGGATATGACAGGCACTCCCCCAAGAAGACATTCAGGCGGCTAACCAACACATGAAGAAATGCTCACGATCATTAGCCATTAGAGACATGCAAATCAAAAGTACAATGAGATATCATTTCACCCGAACAAGGAAAGCATCAATCAAAAAAACACAAAATAATAAATGCTGGAGATTTGGTGCTTCCTTAAAAGCTAGAAATAAAAGTACCATACAATGCAGCAATCCTGCTCCTTGGAATATGCCCTAGAGAAATAAGAACCATCACATGAATAGATGATACATGCACACCCAAGTTCACTGCAGCATGGTTCACAACAGCAATAAGATGGAAACGACCTACGTGCCCATCAATGGACAAATGGATAAACACATTATGGTATATTCACACAACGGAATACTACGCAATGAAAAAGGACGATGATGAATCTGTGAAACATCTTATAACATAGAGGAATCTGGGGGGCTTCATGCTGAGTGAATTTAGTCAGTCACAGGACAAATACTATATAAGACCAGCATTAGAAAAACTCAAGAAAAGGTTGAAACACAGAAGAAAACATTCTTTGATGGTTACGAGGGTGGGGAGGGAAGGTGAGGGTTATTCACTAACAAGACAGTAGATAAGAATTATCTTAGGTGAAGGGTAGGACAGCACACACTACAGGGGAAGTCAGCCTAAGTGGATTAAACCAAACCTAAGAAGTTTCCTAAATCCAACCAAACACCTCGAGGGACAGAGTAGCAGGAGCAGGGGTCTGGGGATCATGGTTTCAGGGGACATCTAGGTCAACTGGCATGACAAAGTTTAAGAAAACGTTCTGCATTCTACTTTGGTGAGTGGCATCTAGCATCTTAAAAGCTAGCAAGCAGCCATCTAAGATGCATCAGTTGGCCCAACCACCTGGAGTAAAGGAGAATGAACACCAAAGACACAAGAAAAGTATTAGCCCAAGAGACAGAGGAGCCCACATAAACCAGAGACTTCATCAGCCTGAGACCAGAAGAACTAGATGGTGCCCAGCTACCACGAATTACCACCCTGACAGGGACCACTACAGACAGTTCTTGATGGAGCAGGAGAAAGGTGGTGTGCAGAACTCAAATTCTAGTAAAAAGACCACACTTAATGGTCTGACTGAGACTAGAGGAACCCCAGAAAGCATGGTCCCCACATTCACTGTCAACTCAGAGCTAAAACAATTCTCGATGCCAACTCTTTAGACAAAGATTGGACGGGACTGTGGGAGATAAAATGATACTCTTGAAGACTGTGCTTCTTAGCTCAAGTAGATACATAAGACTAAATGTGCAGCTTCTGTATGGAGGTGAGATGAGAAGGCAGACAGCGTCAGGAGCTGGTTGAATAGACATGGAGAATCAGGAGTGGAAAGAAGTGTGCTGCCACAGTACAGGGAGGGCAATTAGGGTCACATAACAATGTATGTATAAATTTTTGTATGAGAGACTAACTTGAAATGTAAACTTTCACTTAAACTACAA
>NW_004443941.1:34330005-34349663 GCF_000243295.1 Trichechus manatus latirostris
AACTTGAAATGTAAACTTTCACTTAAACTACAAGAATTAAAAAAAAAAAAAAAAAAATTCCCTAAGGTAAATAGCTCATGAATTGTCATACCTAAGATTTGGTTGCAAATCTATCTCATGAAACCTCCAAAACAATATTCTCAAACATTAAAATATATTTTGAAAATTACCTGTTTATGATGAACAAGCTGCTTTCTGATTTTTCTGGAATACAGTCTATCAAGGCTACTGCTGCCTTTGGAAGACCGATTTAAGCTCTGAGTGTGCAGACTATTGTTAATAAAACTCCACTGGTTACCTATAGGGTGAGGAAAAGTTTTATTAACAGTTCTGTCAAATGTGATTTTAAAGTACCTTTCACATCCAGAAAATGCAAAATTACAAATGTCACAGTCATGACAAAGCATCTTTCAAGAAATCCATTATAAGGAATTGTTGGAAGATCTGAACTCTAGAAAGGTTAAGTAACTGTTATTGTTCTCACCTAGACCCTAATTTAAGACCAGAGTTGTCTTCATTTCCAATCTTTCCTTGAAGACAACGGCAACTATCCCCCACAACTGTTTGAGATCAATCTTTGTACACCACTTTCATGATGTCACTCAACTCTAGCAACAACAAATGATCACTATTTCAAACTCATATACTTTTGTGGAGAGATCAAAAGAGAATTCTCAATAATTTGATTTAATGAAGTTGTATTGTTCAAAAACCATGCTGTTTAGCTATACTTATTCTCATTTTTTGGAATATGTCTATTCTTTTTTTGAACTTTTATTTTTTATTGTACTTTAGGTGAAGGTTTACATTAAACAGTACACATATTGTTTTATGACAATGGTTAACAACCCCACGTCAACTCTCTCCCTTCTAGACCTTTTTTTTGGTGAACATATACATAGCTAACGATAAACCATTTCAAAAATTTCTACATGCACAATTCAGTAACATCGATTATGTTCTTCCAGTTGTGTTGCTATTCTCACTTTAGATGAAGCTTTACAGAACAAAATAGTTTCTCATTAAACAGTTAGTACACACGCTGCCCTGTGACAATGGTTAAAAACCCCACTACATGTCACCACTGTCCTTACACAACCTTGGGTTCCCTATCACTAGCTTTCCTGTCACCTTCTACCTTCTATTCCTCGTCCCTGGACTGCTGTGCCTCATTAGTCCCGTTTTGTTTTATGGGACTGTCCAATCACTGGCTGAACAGTGAACCTCGGAAGTGATTTCACCACTGAGCTAAAAGGATGTCTGGGGGCCATACTCTTGGGGTTTCTCCAGTCTCTTTCAGGCCAGTAAATCTGGTCTTTTTTTGTGTGTTAGAATTTTGTTCTACCTCCTTCTCCAGCTCTGTCCAGAACCCTCTGTCGTGATCCCGGTCAGAGAAGTCAGTGGAGGTAGCCGAGCACCATCTAGCTTTACTGGACTCAGTCTCGTGGAGGCCGTGGTAGCTGTGTTCCATTAGTCCTTTGGAGTAATCTTTTCCTTCTATCCTGTTCTCTTCAATCTCCCTTGCTCCCGAAGGGATGAAACCAGTGGAGTATCTTAGATGGTTGCTCACAGGCTTTTAAGACCCAAGATGCTACTCACCAAGGTAGAATATAGAACATTGTCTCTATAAACTGTGTTATGCCAGTTGAGCTAGATGTTCCCCGAGACCACGGTCCCCAAAGCCCTCTGCCCAGCAATTCAGTCCCTCAGGGAATCTGGATGTGTCTATGGAGCTTCCATGACCTTTCCTTCTACAAGTTCTGCTGGCTTCCCCAGTATCGTGTATTGTCTCACCCTTCACCAACAATATCACTTACCTATTGTCTATTTAGTATTTCCCCCTCACTCCTCCCATCGCTTGTAACCAACAAAGATTGTTACTTTTTGTGTGCAAACTTCTTCATGAGTTTTTACAATAGAGGTCTCATACAATAGTTGTCCTTTTGTGATTGACTGATTTCATTCAGCATAACGTCCTCCAGTTTCATCCATGTTATGAGATGCTTCATAGATTCATCATTGTTCTTTATCGTTGCATAGTTCTATGAGGTCAAGTTGGCCGACTGTGCCCTTTAGGTCTTCTGTATCTTTGCTGAGTTTCTTTTTAGATGTTCTGTCCTTTACTGAGAGCGGTGTGCTGATCCATTCTGTCACTCTCCATCTCTTTATGGTTGCATTGAGTACGTTTAGATTCAATGTAATTATTGATAGATGTGAGTTTATTGCTGTCATTTTGTAGTGCTTTTTTTTGTGGTGATGACGTTTTCTTTGTTCCTCTTACTCTCCTGTACTGAATTCCTTTTATTTGTGGATTTTTTATTTCTCTTGTTTCCGTAGGTTTTGTTGCTGAGACTTTATGTTTTTCCTCTTTATTTTGATGAGTATGTTTGTTAACTTTCTTTCTGGTTACTATGAAATTTACCCTTATCTTTCTAAGTTTGATGCAGTCTATTATTATTTGTTACAGCCTTGCCTTCCTCTCCATTAGAAGGTTCTATACCTACATCGTTTATTCTCTCTTTTATTGTTCTGATGTTGTTGTCATTTACATATTAACTGCTCTGATTCCCTGTTGTATTTCTTTTGGTTTTGGATAGTCCTTGAGAGTTCACTTCCTAGATTGGTATCTGGCTGGTATGATCCTGTGTCCTAGATTCAGCCTGTGAGCTGAAGTTGTTTGTTCTCAGATTGAAGGACTCCCTTTAATAATTCCTGTAAGTCTGGTTTGGTTTTTCCATATTCCCTTAATTTCTGTTTATCTGGAAATATCCTAATTTCACCATCATATGTGAATGAGAGTTTTGCAGGATATATTTTTCTTGGCTGGCAATTTTTTTCTTTCAAGGTTTTATATAAGTCATCCCATTGCCTTCTTGCCTGCATGGTTTCTGCCGAATAATCTGAGCTTAGTCTTACTGTTTCTCCTCTATATGTGTCTTCTTGTTTTTCACAAGCTGTTCTCAGGATTCTCTGTCTGTGTTCGGTTTTCGGCGAATGTGATTATGATATGCCTTCGTGATTTTCTTTTGGGGTCTATACTATATGGGGTTCGTTAAGCTTCTTGGATGGCCAGCTTTTCACCTTTCATGACATTGGGGAAGTTTTCTGTCAGCAGTTCTTCAAGGATCCTGTGTATTCTGTTTTCTCCCCGTTCTGGAACTGCAATCACTCGAAAATTTTTGCTTTTGATTGTATCCCACATAATTTTCAGGGTGTCTTCATTTTTCTTCGTTCTTTTTTCTAAGTTTTCCTCAAACAGAGTTTTATACAAGTGTTTGTTTATAATTCCGCCGATCCTGTCTTCTACCGTTTCAAATCTGTTCTTCAGTCCTTTTATGACACTGTCCATTTCTGAAATCTTGTTGTTTATCTTTTGGATTTCTAATTGTTGTTTCTGCATAATTTCTAGTTGTGAATTTTGGTATTTTGTTCCTGCATTAGTTTCCGGAATTCTTCCATTATTTTGTCAGTGTTTTCCATGAATTTGTCTATTTTTTTCTTCGTTTTTGTTTCAACTCTTCGATTACAGATTTGAATTCCCTATCAGGTAGTTCTAATGCCTCTTCTTCTACTGGAAAGTCATCTGGTGTTTTATTCTGGTAGCCTACTGGAACCATCTTGTCCTGTTTTTGTAAATGTTTTGATATTGTCTGCTGTCTTCCAGGCATTCAGCAGTTATTTTTCTTGTTGACTGATTTTAGATTTCTTTGCTTTGTCCTTTTTTTTTTTTTAAATTTGGCTACATCTGAGCAGGCGGGCTGTGTGTTCTTCGTTGTTTGCTTTTCTGTGGATACTTTTTGCCTCCTTCTCCAATTGGTAGGGTCAGTCGCTCAGATAGGGTACAGTAGGGCAGGTCTAGCTGAAGAGGAGTTGCTGGGATGGGTTGTTTGTGGCACTACTACAGCCACCAGGGCAGGTCGGTAATCCAAGTAGGGCAGTTTCCGATAGGTCATTCCTGTGCTGCTTGGTGGTGTGATGTTAAGCGCACGGTGCAGGTAGGTAGGATGGGAGGGGAGATTTTGATATGTGGAGGTTAAGATGTGTATGGGAGAGAGGAGAGAGGAACAGGAGCCAAAAACATACAAACAAAAAAAAAAATGCTAGGGGTGCTTGCCGTTGGAGTGGAGAGATGAGACTATGAAATGGAGAAAAACAGAAAGGGAAAGAAGAAGAATGAACAAACAAAAATTAGAAAAAAGAAAAGCTCCCAGGGATCCCACTGGTGCGGTTATGAGGTCTGGGGAAGTTGTTTCCAGGTGTTGAAATACAGCCTGGCTAGAAGGCACAGAGGTGTCACACAGTGCCAGGTATTCAGGGGATAGGAAGAGAAGGAAGGTATAGGGAGATGAGAAACTGAGTAATAAACAAAGAGAAAAAGAGGGAAAAGAAAACGAAACAAATTAAAAAAAAGAGAACAAGAAAACCCCCCAGAAAAAACAGAAAAGAAAAAAAAAAACCACAAAAAAAAGAAATGCTCTCAGGGATCCCTCTGCACGTCTGCGCAACCTAAGGGGGTAGGTCCCAAGCCGCGCAGCAGTGCTCAGCTGTAACAGGCTCCCAACTTGTGAAAAGAAAAGGAAACCAAATAAACAATTCAGAACAAACGAACAAAACAAAAGCCCCGGGATCCCACCAGCATGGCAGCACGTACCAGGAAGCAGATCCACACTCAAGCAGAGCTCCACAGCCACTAAGTAAGAAGCCAAGATGGCGCACAGAGCCAGGTATTTGAGCGGAAGGAGGGGGAGGTGGTAAGAGGTAAGGAAGAAATCAAAAGAAGTGGAAAAAAAGCAACATCAGCAGCCAACAAATGGCACTCAGGGAATCAGCCAGTGCAGGCAGGTGGAATCCAAGCAGCCGGTGCTTACGGACAAGAGACTGTGGCCGCAGAAAGCAGAGGAGGCTGAGTGGGGGTCAAGAAGGGTGGGGGGTAGGAAAGCATATATCGCTGTTTACCGGTTGTTCTGTCTCCTGCTGGAAGGTCCATGATGCTGCTTTCTCATACCTCGTTTACTGGTCTCTGATAGGAGTCCAAGATGGCAGATCCCTGCTGCATTAGCTGATAGGGGACCTCTGCATGTATGTCTCTACGCTCTCTGTTCTCTGTCAGTTTCTTATTCCATTCAGTGCTTGGCTGATTTCTTTATCCTTCATTTGATGTTTTAGGGTTTCAGGATTGCTGTTTTCTCTGTTTTGCTTAGTTTTTCGGATCTTTTCTGTGGAAAGACAGCATGGTCCTTCTGCCTAGAGCGCCATGTTGCCAGAAGTCCTACACTATTCTTTAAGTCAGACTCTTCTGATCAATTAACGCCCAATACGACTCTGTACCCATCTCTAATTCTTTGTTCATGTTTGTTTAACCTAAAAACATCTATTTTTCTCTGCTATCCATTTGTCAAGCCTTGACTCAAAATTTTTAAACCCTAAAAAATGCTTCCACCAGTGTGTTTCCATTATATCTAGACAACATAAACAAAAACTAAGTCTTCCAATATGTATGTTATATTCCAACTTTATATTGTACTTATTTGCATATCTAATCTCTATAGTCCTACAATTCAGTACACTGACCCATAGATATACAGTATTTATAAAAAGAATTCAAGATAAGGCAAATTGTCTGTGAGAAGACTTTCCCACTTTCTTTCCAAACACAATATAAAACATCTCAAGGAAGTTTTTTCTATATTTGAATCCTGAAAATGCGCAGAACTGCAATCTTGGTGGAAATAAATGGCTGTGTTTATATATCAGATTTCGTTAGCTCAAATCCTTTATGAAAAGCCTTGGTAACTGGGAGGATGCAAACAAAGAATTTGTCTTCCAATTTGATCCTTTAATTTTTAAATTTTTCTGTGCCTCAAGCCCATGTAGAAATATTAGAACTCAAAAAATCTTGAAATTTCTATATCTAAACTAAAGGTCATTTGTAGTTAACCAGTAGAAGTGTTTTTTGTAATGGTAAATGGAATGACACAGTATACTAAAAAAATAGAAAACTACAAAGACTTTTCACAAATTTCCATTTCATATCTTTTATCTGTGTTGTTTGTTCTAAAGTGTTTAAAGGAGCACAGGGAAAAAATCTTGTGAAAGACATTATTATACTTAGAAACTAAAATCATGTCCAAAAGTTTTTGTCAATAAACTCCCTCAAAAATAAATCCTATCTTTAAAACGACTCCTGGAGAAGTTAATTTTTGTTTTATTTAAATTACATACAGCTGGTCTCTCCGGGTCAACAGTCAGTTCTGGAACAACTGTGGAGTCACTCTTAATATCCCCACCAACATATTATTATAAACTTCAGATACCTGTCAGAAACCTCTCCCTGTCTTTACCATTCAAAGGTTTCTTTGCTGCTGCTACATCATCTTCAACAGTTGCCACATAATCCAGCAACCTGGACACCAGCATAACAATCCAACTGATCATGGGAATATCTAGTACTCCTATAGAGAGATGAGAGCAAAATAAAATATCCAGGTGAATATAAGAGTCCCAATAAGGTCTGGTAAAATAATTATGAGATGAAACATTTTATACATCTAAAACACACTATGTCATCACTAACACTAATAATTTTTTGTAATAAGCTTCAAAACTAGAAGGCTATTGCCACAAAATGATTAGCACAATAAATCTAATCAAAGATAAATGCTTCAGGTATCAAAAAAGACTATTAAGTGTAGAACGAAGCCAACACATAATAATTTATAAAATAGAAAACATACTATAACATGTTGATTCTTAGACTCATGGGCACCTGAAATAAAACACGTAGTTCTCAACTTACTATTCATATGGCACTAAACCATGTTCCAATGTTTTCATCCCTATGACAATTTTCTTGCTCAAATGAAACCAATATTATTGACATGAACAGCAACTGTGTTGTAAAGGTTAAACTGATACAATAAAGAGTTTGACTTCAATAATGGTAGTACAGAAAAAGAATATTACAACAATTTCCCATCTCAAACCTGACATACTAAAAAATAGATTTTAAAAAGCAAAAATAATATGGCAATTTTGTTTTCAGTCAGTAACAAGAAGGCTAGCCATTCTAAACCACCTACATCACAAAAATTTTAGCAAAATGTGTGGCAATGGATATTAAAATAAATACTTCAAAGTAGACATTTTATAAAGGCACTATAACTATCTTATATATTTTTTAAAGATCACTGTTTTAAATTACTACCTTCTGTCCTCCTATGCATGGATAACTGTGGCTGAAGAGGTGACAATAAATTATCCAAGAGGTTAAGTAAGCTTTCTAATACTCCACTATTACTAAGTGACCTTTGACCAATGCAGGAAAGCAACATGAAGACCCTTAAAAAAAAAAAGATAAAAAGAAAATACTCAGCAACCATCAATTTAATTGTTCTATTTAAAAAATAATTTACACTGAAATTCAATACCGTAATGATAGAATGCTTTCTTCAGGATGGGTAAGCAGGATTTGTACCTGGAGGCATGATTTCAAAATTACCTATGATTCTAGCTACTAGTTGTTTTAACTATCTTTATCCACAAGAATTCAGGAATGTAGAGAAGAATGAGAACTTTGTCTTTGCCTCCAAAAAATATATTTAACATACAAAATAGCATCACCTGATAAAAAATACCTTTCACCACATATCTATGAACTCCAAAGGTTCAATTAGGAAACTAAAGATTGTAGTCTAGTGACATCATGTTCATCTTCTTCATATAATGCGAATGCCCTATACTGGGCATTCCACACTCAGTATCCACATAAACAAGATTTCAAATATCCATCCATTGACTGTGAGAAGTACAAATGACTAATAACAAATAACTCCAATAGTTTCTAACCTACCTATCCTGTGGAAAGATGAGAAGCTGCTCTGAATTGTACAATTCCTGAAGAACATTAGAAAGAAACTGACCCCACCATTTTTCACCACCACAGAGCTGAACAAGTAGAAGACCAGTATGTAACCGTATCTTTGGGGTTCCACTGATGCACAAGTGTTTAAACAGCTCTTCACAGGCCTGGGCATGAAATGTATTCTGCAAAACTGCAGGAACAGAGTGTCCTATTACAAGAAAGAAAACAGTAAAATTTCCTATTTAAATGTATGGTATAATATCAAAATCAGCATGCCAAGATATGCTTTCTTCTTTACCAGCAATTAGTACACAATCATATTCTATTTATTTTGTTATATATTTAGTCCTCATATGTAGAAATTTAATTATTAAATAAGAAGGAGAAAAGCCAGCACTTCAGTCAATTATATTTCTTCTTAAATGGACTTTTGATTATTTCTTTTTTGGAGTTTCTGCTATTGATGTGCCACATCACTGTATTACTGGAAAGTAGTAAATATTATTTAACAGTTCAGCAGTGAAAACATCTCACAAATTGCTCACCTAATATAAATCTGTCACTCTTTTTAGCCAGAGGCTATTTGTGATCATTAGAAACCCGCATGGCCATCTGATTTTTTGTGTGTATCTCTGTATCAGATGGCCATGTGTGTATACGTGTATGTGTGTCTGTGTTTTTGATGATCACAAATAGTCTCTGGCTTAAAAAATGACAGATTTATGTTAGGTTTGCAATTTGCAAGATGTTTTCACTGTTAAATAATATTTACTACATTCCAGTAACACAATGATGTGCCACATCAATACCAGAAACTCAAGAAATAATCAAAAATCCATTTAAGAAGAAAAATGAAAATGAGAAAAAATGTGTTAACCTAAACATGCAACATTTCACAAATATTCACATTATAAAGCACATCCAAATTAACAATGCCCAGATAGTATTTACATAAATCATAAAACATGCAACAAAACACATCAAATATATTTGCAGCCTTATCAAGTACTTAGCCTAAATACAAACCATTGGAAGAGTGAAGAAGGCTGAGCAAAGTATCCAATAAATATCTGATGATAGTACGTAACTGCTCTGTGGAAGACGTCTGAATTAAATCTACTGGATCTGAGGTTTCATTTAACATCTTTCGACTTGCACCCAGAGCTACTTTGAGCCTTTGTACGGCATAATGAGCCAAATTTAGTTGAAGCTGCAGCTGAATACAATCCTGATAGGCAGAAAAAACTCTACTATCTTCTTCGACTGCCTTATCTGGCTTTCGCAAAAAATACTGTGCATTGTTAGCACTGTTGAGAGGAGGAAGATCAATACTTTGCAAAAGAGTCTCCAATCGATGACAAGCTAGGTTATACCTATAAGTAAAATATAAATGCACAAAATAATTTCTGGAATCCTCCCTGGATATAATGAAAGAATACACACTAAGAATTGAATCTCTAAAACATGTTACATACAATAATTAAAAATGATTAATCAATTGGTAAGTACTAATAAATAGGTCTAATTCTTTAATTATGATTATTCATTCATTAAATATTACTATGTGTTAGTGTCCTACTGCCTTTTGCTCTTTTCCATACATCAATGAAGTGTCATTTCTTGACGGAAATATAAGCAAAACATTGAACAGAATATAGGGTTTCAATGAGATTAAGATATATTTGTTATTTTCCACTAACCTGCACTGTATATCCTCCTGTAAAGCAACCATCATTGCTAAATGTTGGTCAATTTCTGGTTGGTTTGCATATTCTCCTTCTCCCCTTAGAGGATCATGCATTAACTTCAGTTCACTCTCCCATGGCAAGATATAGGTGTGACCATAGTAAAAACCTAGTGGGATTTTGGCTCTGGCATTTGTACTTCCATAACGTCCGATAACAGTGATCTGAAATAAAAAATTATAAACATATGTACACATTTGCTACAATAAAAATTTGAGCACGTTATTTCAAAACATATAGTTATACTTTTAAAGTATTATGCCTGAGTAGTCTTAATAGCTTGTCAGAAGCATGTCGAAAATACACAAATCGACTTCCTTGAAGCTCTTTACCTTCATGAATCTGCACACAGGAGGTGGTATTAAGTCATGAAGAATTAGTGAATGGGTGCTTATATCAGTTGCCACTACCAATCGCCTTCCATCCACCTCTTCTCCTAATGTCCAAATGTCAATGGACAAGGAGGCCAAGTCTCCACAAGTGGGAATCAATACATCTGTCAACAGTATAGGTCTGCCAAAATCCAAGGTCACAAATCTCCTTGCTCCTATGAAACAGAAACAGAGAGGAGAGACAGAGCACAACAGTGGACAAAAAACATCATGTGTCAATTAACCAAACAATCCACTCAAAACAGTTTGGAACGCTCACTTTAAAATATGAGATGAACTTACTAAAAAACAAATAAAAGAGGAAACATAAATTAGTAAAAATGAGACTTATCAAGTGTTATTCAAAAATTTTAACAAGCCCTAATAACATTAGTTTTGAAACCCAAAACTTAACTCAAAAATATGCAAGAGTACTGAAATGAAGGCAATCAACTGTACATATAATCTTCATTTAAAACCTTAGCATACAAAAATTAAATCAGCTAAAGTAGCATGTATTTTAATTTTATAAAGAACCTATCTGTTCTTCTTTCAGCCAGGCCATTTAATTTATTTTTAATCTAACAGCTAGATGCATTAAATATATGAAGCTGTATTATTTGATTTTAGTTTAACTAAGCATTGTATACCTTGCTATAAAGTTGCAGTATTACACTGAAGTAAGATGTAAAGTGAATGTATAAGGCTAAAGTCATATGTAGACAGACGAACACTATAAAATCCCTTAGGAAGATCCTTCAGTGGAGACATATATCCTATCTCAAAGATTCAAACGATGTTTTCCGCAGTATACATCACTATCTCCAACTCAGCACCAGATGAAGTTAATGGCTTAGTCTTAAGGGCCACAATAAGAATTAGTATGTTTTTTTTAAGCAAGCAATAGTATCATACTCAGCATGTCTGCGATGTTCACACTAACAAGAAGTAAGAATGAACTGAGAAGAACAGAAGAAGGAGCAAATTTGTATCTCTCATCTCATGCAAATTCAAAGATAAGTTCAATTAGTGAAATAATAAGTAAAATCATCAATAATATAATTTTTCTCGTTGTTCATTAGGTTGGAGTGACCGAAGGCTAGTAACGTTACTAACTACCTTTTACAGTAAAGGACCCAAATAAATTAAACCACTAGGACTAGAACCATACTCAATGGAGCTATTTAAAAAAAAAAAAAAAGGTAGTTACCAATAATTCCCTAAACAAAAAAAAAATAATTAAACATCAAGCCAAAAACATAATTTTCTTCCTCAGGTAGCATATGTGCGACAATCATTTCTATGGATTAAAAAACCAAATAGCAGTATATAACAACCACACTCGTAAGAGTATATGACAAATTTTCACTCTAAATGTCATAAACACTAATGTTATCAATGCATGATAAGTTAAGCAGAAACATAATGTTTTTTTAACCACCTATTCCAAACAGGAAACAGCCCACTGTAATAAAGAAAATATGGTTTAAATGTTCATATAATGAAAAGTGTTACTTCCTCCTGTGCTACATGCATAAGGATTTTGTTGAATTCTGATGCTGTTCAAACCCAGAACTAACAGTTGGTAGGATTATAAGGTAAAAATTGCCTCCTGTTTGAGTTAGGAGGAAAGGGCTGACAATTAATTCTAAAAATCAGCCAATGAGGAGGGGGAGCCAACATGGTGCTACAGACAGAAGTACCACACCAACCCCTCCACAGCAATGACCAAAAAACTGAGTAAAACAGAGACGAATGGCAATGCCAGAACCCTAAGCATCAATGAAGAGATAAAGAACTCAACCAAGCACTGAACAGAATAAGAAACTGACAGAGAACAGAGAGTAAGGAGAGATAGCAGCGGAGGTCCCGTTATCAGCTATCACTGCACTGATTTGCCACCTTGGACTTCTGTCGGAGATCAGCAAGCAGGGAGTTCAGGAAAGCAGATTCACAGAGCTCCCAAAAGATGACAAAGCACCTGGTAACCAGCAATACATGCTCTCCCACTGCACACCCTTCCTCCCCCTGCCTGGCCTCCACCATGGCCTGGGAGACGCTGGCTCCTTGCCACTTGGATTGGCCCCACCTACACCCGCTGGCTCCTTCAGTGTCCTCTCGTTGTTGCTAGTGTTGCTTTTCGTGGCTTCTTTTGGTTCCTTCCCTACCTCTCACCTCCTCCCCCTCCTTTCTCTCAAATACCTTGCTCCATGTGATATCTTCTCTTCTTCTTGACAGGCTGTAAAGTGCTGCTGGGCTGGGTAACTGCATGCCAAGCTGCTGGGATCCCTGGGGGCTTTTTGTTTTGTTTAGCTTGTTTATTTTCTTTTTCGTTTCACGGCTTGGGAGCCCTTTCTAGCCAGGCTGTACTGAATGGCTTGAGAGCAACTTCCCCGGTCTGCACATCCATGCCGGTGGGATCCCTGGAGGCATTTTTTTTTCTTTTTTCCATCCTTGTCTTTCTTCATTTCTCAGTTTCTCGTGTCTCTCTACTTACCTTCTTTTCCTGTCTCCTGAGAACCTGGCACTGTGTGCCATCTCTGCTCGTTTTACACAGACTGTACCCCAAGGCCTGTGAGCAACTTCCATGGTTGCCGGTGGGATCCCTGATGGCATTTTTTTTTTTAACTTATTAAATTATTCTTTTCTGTTTTCTTTTTCTTTATTTCTTGGTTTCTCATCTCTCCACTCCAATGGCAAGCTCCCTTGGCACTTTTTTTGTTTTGTTTTTTTTTTTTGGCTCCTGTTTCTCTCTCCTTTCTCATACCCATCTTTGCTGCACACATCACAACCTCCCCTTTTCCTCCTGCATACCTGAACCGTGCGCTGAACGTCATACCACCGAGCAGCACAGGCATGGCCTACCAGAATCTGCCCTGCACTGACCCCTGGATTGCCCTGTCGGCCCGAGTACATGCCACAAACAACCCAACTCCAGCCCCTCTCCTTCAGCCAGACCTGCCCTGCTGCACCACAGTTAAGCAACTGACCCTGCCAATTAGACAAGGTGAAAAGTATTGTGCCAACAGATGGGCAAACAACAAAGCATGCACAGCCCGCCTGTTCAGATATAACGAAATAAAATAAAAAAGGATGAAGCAAAAAAAACTCTATGATAAATATATGAAGAAAATAACTACTGAGTGTCCCAAAGACAGCAGACAATATCAAAACATATTAAAAACAACAGGACGGGATGGTTCCAGTAGGTGTCTAAAATAAGACACCCGATGACTTTCCAGTAGAAGAAAAGGCAATAGAACTACCTGGTAGGGAATTCAAATCTCTAATATTCAGAGCTACGCAAGAGTAGAAGCAAAAAGCATACAAAAATGAGGAAAACATAGACAAATTCATGGAAAAGGCAGACAAATTCATAGAAAATGCAAACAATAGAAAAAAATTAGGAAAATAATACAGGAACAAAATGTCAAAATAAATTCACAACTAGAAATCATACCAAAAAAACCAATTAGAAATCCAAAAGATAAACAAGATTTCAAAAATGGACAGTGTCGTACAAGGTTTGACAAACAGGTTTGATACAACGGAAGACAGAAGCAGTGAAACTGAAGACAAAGAAAGATGTGGGATACAATCAAAAGGAAAAATTTCGAGTGATAGGAGTTCCAGAACAAGGGGAGAAAAAGGAAAACACACTAAAGAATTGCTGACAGAAAACTTCCCTAATATCATGAAAGATGAAAAGGTGGCCATCCAAGAAGCTCCACGACCCTCATATAGAATAGACACCAAAAGGAAATCACCAAGACATATCATAATCATACTCTCTAAAACCACAAAGAGTCTTGAGAGCAGCTTCAGAAAACCAAAGTTACATATAGAGAGGAAACAACAAGATTAAGCTCTGATTACTTGGCAGAAACCATGCAGGCAAGAAGGCAATGGGATGACATATATAAAATCTTGAAAGAAAAAAGTTGCCATAAATGAATAATGTATCTTGCAAAACTTTCATTCCAGTATGATGGTGAAACTAGGACATTTCCAGATAAACAGAAATAAAGGGAATATGTAAAAACCAAACTTACGGGGACCTCATACCATCTAGAAAGCAGTGCCGGGAGCAGAGCGTGTCCTTTGGACCGGGGTCCCTGTGCAGAGAAGCGCCTAGTCTGGGGGAAGACTGAAGAGAAGAAGGCTGACGGAGAGAAAAAGCCTTCCCCTGGAGCTGACGCCCTGAATTTGGACTTTTAGCCTACTTTGACTGTGAGGAAATAAACTTCTCTTTGTTAAAAAAAAAAAAAAAAAACTTACAAGAATTATTTAAAGGGAGTTCATTGCTTTAAGAACAAACAACAACAGACCACAGCCTGAATCCAGGATGCAAAATCGCACCAGACAGATATCAACCTAGAAAATGAACTCTCAGGGACTATTAAAAACCAGAAGATTTACAACAGGGAACGAGAGAGGTTAATCTGCAAAAACAACAACATAGAATAATAAAAGAGGAAATAAATGCTGTAGGTATAGAACTTTGCAATGGAGAGGAAGGCAAGGCAATACCAAGTAATAATAGACTGATTCAAACCTATAAAGACAAGAGTAAATTTCAAGGTAACCACAAAGAACATTAACAAAACTACTCCCAAAAATGAAGAAAAACATTAAGTCTCAGTAAACACAAAATCTGAAAAAGAAAGGCAATAAAAAAAATCCAAATACAAGGTATTCAGCATGAGACGGGGAGGAACAAAGAAAACAGTCTGCACCACAAAAAAGCACTACAAAATAACAGCAATAAACTCACACCTATCAATAATTACACTAAATGTAGATGGCCTAAATGCACCCATAAAGAGACAGAGATTAACAGAATGGATTAAAGAACAAGTTCCATCAATATGCTAACTACAAGAGACGCAACTTACAATCAAAGACGTAAATTCATTAAAAATCAAAAGATGGGGAAAAAAATCAAGCAAATAGCTACCAAAAAAGCACAGAAGTAGCAATACTAATCTCAGATAAAATCAACTTTAAAACAAAATCCACCATAAAAGACAAAAAAGGGCACTATACCACGATTAAAGGGATGATCCATCATGAAGACATAACCAACATAAATATCTATGCACCCAATGACAGGGCTCCAAAATACATAAGGCAAACTCTAACAGCACTGAAAACGGAAACTGACCATTCAATAATAGTAGGAGACTTCAACACACCACTCTCAGTAAAGGACAGAACATCTAGAAACAAACTCAACAAAGATACAGAAGATCTAAAGGACACAGGCAACTTGACCTCACAGACATATACAGATCACGTCACCAATAGCTGCAAAGTACACATTCTTTTCCAATGCACATGGAACATTCTGCAGAATACACCACATTTTAGGACACAGAGCAACCCTCAACAAAATTCAAAACACTGAGATAATACACAGTATCTTCTCTGACCACAATGCCATCAAAGTAGAAATTAGAAAGTAGAAAGAGCAAGGAAAAAAAAATCAAATACATGGAAACTGAATAACACTTTGTTTAAAAACCACTGGGTAACAGAAGAAATCGAAGATGGAATCAAAAAATTCCTAGATTAAAAGGAGAACGAAAACACATCATACCAAAATCTTTGGGACACAGAGAAGGCAGTGCTTAGCGGCCAATTTAAAGCAATAAACACACGTATCAAAAAAGAAGAAAGGGCCAAAACCAAAATGTTAGCCCTACAACCTCAACAAACAGAAAGGGAACAGCAAAAGAAGCTACAGCCACCAGGAGAAAGGAAATAATAAAGATCAGAGCAGAAATAAATGAAATAGAGAATAGAAAAATAGAAAGAATTAACAAAACCAAAAGTTGGTTCTTTGAAAGGATCCAGAATACCAATAAACCACTGGCCAAACTGACAAAACAAAACAGGAGAGGATGCAAATAACCCAAACAAGAAATGAAATGGGGGATGTTACAACAGACCCAAATGAAGTAAAAAGAATCATTACAGAGTATTATGCAACACTATACTCCAACAAATTTGAAAACCTAGAGGAAACGGACAAACTTCTAGCACACACTATCTATATAAACTAACAAAAAATGACGTTGAAAATCTGAACAGACTCATAATGAGAAGAAACAGAAAAAGTAATTTTAAAAACCTCCCAACAATAAAAAGCCCTGGCTCAGAAGGCTTCACTGGAGAATTCTACCAAATATTCAGAGAGGAGCTTACACTAGTACTGCTCAAGCTATTTCAGTACACAGAAAGGGAAGAGATACTTCTGAATTCATTCTATGAAGTCAGCATAACCTTGACACTAAAACCAGGCAGGGACTCCACAAAAAAAGAAAATTGCAGACCAGTATCTCTCATGAATATAGATGCAAAAATTCTCAACAAAATTCTAGCCAATAGAATTCAGCATCATATCAAAAAAATAATACAACACGACCGAGTAGGATTCATACCACATATGCAAGCATGGTTCAACATTAGAAGATCAATCAACGTAATCCACCACATAAATACAAGAATCACATAAATACAAGAATCACATGATCATCTCAACTGACGCAGAAAAGGCATTCAACAAAGCCCAACACCCATTCCTGATAAAAACTCCCAATTAGATAGGCATAGAAGGGAAATTCCTCAATATAATAATGGGCATATATACAAAACCGGGAGCCAACATCATTCTTATTGGAGAAAGGCTGAAAAAATTTCCCTTGAGAACAGGAAGAAGACAAGGATGCCTTTTATCACCACTCCTATTTAATATTGTGCTGGAAGTCCTAGCTACAGCAATAAGGCAAGAAAAAAAAATAAAGGGCATTCAAATTGGTAATGAAAAAGTAAAACTGTCCCTATTTGCATATGATATGATACTATACGCAGAAAATCAAAAAGACTCCACGAAAAAGCTACAGGAACTAATAGAAAGATTCAGCAGGGTAGCAGGATATAAGATATACATACAAAAGTCAGTTGGATTTCTCTATACCAATAAAGAGAATGAGGAAAAGGAAATCAGGAAAAGAATTACCATTTATAAAATCGCCTAAAAAAAAACTTAGAAACAAATCTAACCAGGGATGTAAAAGAACTTTACAAAGAAAACCATAAAACACTCCTGGCAAGAAACCAAAAGAGATCTACATAAATGGAAAAACAAACCATGCTCATGGATAGGTATAGTCAACACTGTGAAAATGACAATTCTACCCAAAGCAATTTATAAATAGAATGCAATCCCGATACAAATACCAACAATATTCTCTAAAGAGATGGAAAAACTAGTCAGTAACTTTATATGGAAAGGGAAGAAGCACCGGATAAGTAAAGTACTACTGAAGAAGAATACAGCAGGAGGACTTGCACTACCTGACCTCAGAACATACTATACAGCTATGGTAGTCAAAATAGCCTGGTACTGGTATGACAACAGATACACTGGCTAATGGAACAGAACTGAGAACCCAGATGTAAATCCATCCACCTACGGTCACCTGATCTTCAACAAGGGCCCAAAATCCATCAAATGGGTAAAAGGCAGTCTTTTTAACAAATGGTGCTGGCAAAACTGGATGTCTATCTGCAAAAAAATGAAACACAACCCATACCTCACACCATACACAAAAACTAATTCAAAATGGATCAAAGACCTAATTATAAAGCCAAAAACTATAAAGATTATAGATGAAAAAAGTAGGATCAATGCTAAAGGCCCTAATACACAGCATTAACAGGATACAAACCATAACTAACAACACACCAACTCTAGAAGATAAGCTAGATAAGTGGGATCTTCTAAAAATTAAACAACTTATGCGCATCAAAAAACTTCAAAAGAGTAAAAAGAGAACCTGCAAATTGGAAAATATTTTTGGCTACAACAAATCTGACACAGGTTTAATCTCTAAAATCTACAGGAAAATCCAACACCTCTATAACAAAAAGACAAACAATTCAATTAAAAAATGGGCAAAGGAAACAAAACAGACACTTCACCAAAAAGAGATTAAAGTGACTAACAGACAATGAAGAAATTCTCACGATCACTAGCCATTAACCGAAAACCAAACCCATTGCTGTCGAGTCGACTCTGACTCACAGCGACCCTATAGGACAGAGTAGAACTGTCCCATTAAGTTTCCAAGGAGTGCCTGATGGATTCGAACTGCTGACCGTTTGGTTAGCAGCTGTAGTTTTTAAACCACTACACCACCAGGGTTTCCAACTAGCCATTAGAGAAATGCAAATCAAAACCACAATGAGATACCATCTCACCCTGGCATTACTGGCACAAATCAAACAAACAAACAAAAAAAAACAGAAAATAACCCATGTTGGAGAGGCTGCAGGAAGACTGGAACTCTTACGCACTCCTGGTGGGAATGCAAAATGATACAACCTCTTTGGAAAACAGTACGGCTCTTCCTTAAAAAGCTAGAAACAGAAATATCGTATGATCCAACAATCCCACTTCTAGGAATATAACCTAGAGAAATAAGACGTGTCACACAAATAGACATAAGCACACCCATGCTCACTGCAACACTGTTCACAATTGCAGAAAGATGCAAACAACCTAGATGCCCATCAACAGATAAATGAATAAACAAACTATTGTACATACACACAATGGAGTATTATGCAATGATAAAGGACAATGATGAATCTATGAAGCATCTCACAATACGGATGAACCTGGAAGGCATCATGCTGAGTGAAATATGTTGTTCACAAAAGGACAAATATTGTATGAGATCACTATTATAAAAATTCATGAAAAGGTTTACCCACAAAAAGAAACAAGTCTTTGATGCTTACAACAGAGGGGAGGGGTAGGGATGGAAAAACACTAAATAGACAATAGATAAGTGGTAACTTTGTGAAGGGTAAGACAGTACACAATACTGATGTCATGGAAGCTCCACAGACACCTCCAAACTCCCTGAGGGACCGAATTGCTGGGCTGAGGGCTGTGGGGACTATGGTCTCAGGGAACATCTAGCTCAGTTGGCATAACATCGTTTACAAAGAAAATATTTTACACTCTACTTTGGTGAGTAGCGTCTGGGGTCTTAAAGCCTGGGACTGGCCATGTAAGATACTCCACGGGTCTCATCCCTTTGGGAGCAAGGGAGAATGATGAAAACTAAAGATACATGGGAAAGATTAGTCCAAAGGACTAACTGACCACAATTACCACAGCCTCCACCAGACTGAGTCCACTACAACTAGATGATGCTCGGCTACCACCATGACTGCTCTGAGTAGGATCACAGTAAAGGGTCCATGACAGAGCTGGAGAAAAATGTAGAACAAAATTCTAACTCATAAAAAAAGACCAGCCTTACTGGCCTGAAAGAGACTGGAGGAACTATCAGAGTATGGCCCCTGGACACCCATTTAGCTCAGTAATGAGGTTACTCCTGAGGTTCACCCTTCAGCCAAAGATTAGAAAGGCCCATAAAACAAAATGAGACTAAAGGGGCACACCAGCCCAGGAGCAAGGACTAGAAGGCAGGTGGGGACAGGAAAGCTGGTAATAGGGAACTCAAGGTCAAGAAGGGAGAGCATTGACAGGTCGTGGGGTTGTTAATCAATGTCATTAAACAATCTGTGTACTAACTGTTTAATGAGAAGATAATATGTTCTTTAAACCTTCATCTAAAGTAAAATTTAAAAAAAAAAAAAAAA
>NW_004443941.1:34349763-34388001 GCF_000243295.1 Trichechus manatus latirostris
AAAAAAAAAAAAAAAAAAAAGAGCCAATGAAAACCCAATGAATCAAAGCTGTTCAATCCCGTTGTGGGGGACACCATGAGTCAGGGGCCAACTTGATGGCCGCTAACAATAACAACATAGTTTATTAGTAAAGGTGCTATCATTGAAATTACCTATCTCAATCACAGGTCTCTGGCATATAAGCACAGTACAATCTTAGATAAAATTTATACTATCCAGATACCATTAATGGTTATTAATCTTAGTCAAAGTTATTATAATATGCAGTAATTCTGTCGGCTATTGTCCGGAAATCATTCCACTACTAGAATGTTAATCTTGAGAATACTTCCTTGAGTGTACCTTCTAATGTAATCAGGGACGGATTATCAAACAAGCAAGGTATGCAAGGGCTTACTTACTCGTCTGTAGTGCACTATTTCACCTGTTTTTCACTACAAACCCCTGTGAAATTGTGCACTACAGATAAGTAAGAAAACACAATTCAACCTGTGTCCTGGCGTACCTTGCTTACTGTAAGCCAGTTCATACCTTTCTTACTGGTCAATCTACCCATGAATGTAATGAGAACTGAACAGCTGCAATGGAGGCAGATATTTATGTCAATCATATTTTGACATGCAAGATGCAGGTTCAGATCAAATCAACTGTTTGGAAAGAATTAGTGAACCTACTCAGAGGCACTCTTCCCTTCAACTTGGTGAGAAGACAGCGTTTGAGTCACTCCTATGTAGTGTTTATTCTTGATAAAATGTACTTACCCAAGAGCAGAAGCAATTAATTTGCAAAGAAGAAATCAAACTGCAAGATATTAAGTCTTAAAAGACTAAACAAGAAAAATATTTTGAGAAAATCAAAGATTACCTGAATGCATTCGCTCTATAATAATGGACTGGTGAGGTGGAGGTTGAAGAAAATGTGAAGCATGAGAAATCGCAAGGGCTAGACCAGAACCAAGTGAATTCTAGAAAAGAATAAGAGTATAACTCTATATTGATACTACTCTCCATGTATAAAAACTAACTATAATATCAAATTAACAAGTTACATTTCTATAAAATTTTATACAATAATTTAATTTGCTATAACAAGTTTGTAAAATGAAATTTTGTGTTCTAAAGTTAGAGAATATTTCAAAATAGTTTTAAATGTCTAAGTCAACACCTGTTTAAAACACAAGAATTTACCATTCTGGACTTGTTGGAGTTTCTGTTTTGTGCAGCAAGGCTGACTGCTGGAGGATCAATGACTGAGCCTGGGAAAAGCTGTGCAAGTTCTGCATTAATCACAACAGATACTGCTTCATTGGGTGGGGTGAGTGGGGGAGTCATGAAAAGTGGTGTTGTTTTCGGAGTTGGTGGAATAACATCGGATGGATGAATGAAGAATCCAGGCGCTGCCACTGGGTTGGAAGGTACAGAGCTGTGAACAGGAGCTACTGCTGATGCTGCTGCCGCTGCTGCAGCTGTTGTCTGGTGTAACTTGGCTTCCAGCTTTGCTTTCTGTAAAAGAGGTAAAAGCAACAAATATAGACTAATCCCACCTACCTAAGTAATGGGGCATACTACGCCGATATACATTACGAAGATAATCATGGTTTACTGCATCCTCATTAAATAAGGATGAAATTAAATCAAATTGGATTCAACATCAGTGGAGCATTTCTTTGCATATATAACCCATTGCCGTCGAGTTGATTCCAACTCATAGCAACCATAAAGTACGGAGTAGAACTGCCCCATAGGGTTTCCAAGGAGTGGCTGGTGCATTGGAACTGCCGACCTTTTGGTTAGCAGCAGAGTTCTTAACCACTGCAGCACCAGGGATGCTTGCTATATATACTTCATTGAACAATTAATATAAAACTTCCCGAACGGTTGAGAACTAGGACTCTTCAAACCACAGGTGATAAGGAGGCAGAACTTTTAAATGTAAATAAGGAAACAAAGTGCTGCTCAAAACAAAATACTAAGAGGTAGTGGATCTCATGTTGACTAAACCCATAAAATTTACCACCTGGAATTGCCATAGGTTGAATTTAGACCACAAAGAAATCTCTAAAACATCTATCATTACCACTAAATTTTAAGTTGCATTAATTTAATTGACCTTTAAACTGTTGTTTTAAGTTGTACACTCTGATGAAAACAGTTTGTTTAATGTTTGATCGAGCATATAAGCAGAGTAGGAATGGATTTTCCTTCAAGATATGACAAAAAGTGTCAATTATATTCCCTCAAGTATGTATCTCATAAAATGCATTTATATAATTTTAACAAGTTTAAATATATCACAAAGACTTTACCTCATTTTTTGTTGAAAATGATTAGTTCACATTGGTTACCCTATTTTCCTTTATGAAAATAATGGTCATTTTTACAGTACTTTTTCAGCTTTTGAAGTTTAGAGACAGCATGAACAAAGAGCCAAATAGTCTCCAACCTGTTGCTGAAGCTTCAAAAGCTGCTGCTGTTTCTCTTGCAGCACCTGTAGCTGTTGCTCGGCTGAAGCCATTGCATGAGAGAGAGACTGCAAAGCTACCTGGGCTGCTGAACTCAGGGCTGTCGAAGCTTCCCCAACTGTCCCAGATGATAGTCCACCTACTGCAGGAGTAACCCCGAAGGAACTCACTGGCATAAGACAAGGAAAGAAAAAGATAGGATGAAGAAAAGGTTCATGCAGAAACATATTTAAAGTACATTATTTTGCCACTAAAACTATAGTTTCATTTCAAAAGATAGGAATCTGGGATAAAATACAGAAATCTTACTAGTAAAAGAATATTGATAATAATAGTATTCACATTCTAAGAGATCTACAAATGATTTCTAAATCAAAGAAAAATTAGAGTCAGTATAGTTTTGACTTTACATATAACATATTTATGCAAATAACGCATGCCTTCTGCGTTTGTTTGCCAGCTGCAGCCTCCCTGCATGAGATATTTTCATAAATGAGCTATGCTAATTTTTTTACAGGAATATGTGGAAGAGGACTGGCATGGCGGTGCTTGGCAGGTCATGTGTTATTTGAGTAAAAATACGGTATTTACAGAAGTAATATCATTTAATTTTACTAAAATATAATTCAAAATATGAATAATCTTATTATACAATGACAATAAGAAATAAACTGAAATTTCCTTTAATAAGTCTTCTTATAGCAATAACACACCATCCCACCTTCCCCTAAAAAACTTAAAAAACCTTCAATGATAAGAACATCATTACAAAAGAAAGAAGACACTTATTTCCTCCTTTTAAAGCACAGACTATGTAAGGCCTGTATATGTAAGGCAGTATATGCAAGGCAGTGTTTCCCAGCATATGCAGCATAGAACACTAATATGAAAAGAACCATGTCTCATGCACAATCAAATAAATCTAGCAAATACTGCTTATCATACACCATAAACATTATTATCATCATTAATGGCTCTATGAAATCCTACAAGTTAAGGACTCTCTTTGACTTTCCTTTTCAATGTTATTCAAATAAACATTATAAGGAGCCCTGGTGGCAAAGTGGTTAAGTGTTCGGCTGCTAACCAAATGGTTAGCAGTTCGAATCTACCATAAAAGAATTCTTTTTCCATTAAATGTTTATCAATATTTGTGGAAAGTATTACGTAAAAAGCTGGAATAAAAACTTAATTTCACAACTTAATCAAACGTGTCAGTACAAAGCAAGAGGTAGGGGCTAAGTCTAATATAGGCATTAACATTTATATTATAACAGGTCTGTAAAAGAAAGTATATGGGAGAACGATTACTACTAGGATAACAGAAAATATTTAGTGTACATTACCAAGTAACACTGTTTTAATGAATCACTACATCAAACATGAACAACCCTAAGAGGCAGATATTATGATTCTCATTTTTAGTTGATTAAGGAAGGGCTATGTGAAGCCAAAGCCACTGCGAGGCAATCTGCTCAAGAATGGAACTTATATCAACTAATTGAATCTTTAAATTGGCACATAAGCAGGTGCTATTATTACCCCATTTAACAAATAATGAAACCAAAGCTGAGGAAAGTGAAGCAATTTGTTCATAAATAGTGGAAAAAGGATTCAAACACAGGTGGCAATCTGATTGCCCAGCTTGTATTTTAATATCTCACAAGGGTTGTATTGCATCAAATTCTACTAAAGTATTACAATACCTGTGTATGACCTCTTATAATTAAAAATTTCCCCATCTTTAAAAAAAAAAAAAGTCACCTCTCATTATATGACAATATCACATCTTATTTAACTGACACGAATTTAATTATCAAAGCTTGAGCAAAAAAAGAGCAATCATATCTCATATTAACATTCTTGGTTTCAAAATGAAATACATCTGTACTTCACATCTAGTATAACAGCTGTCAATTCTAATTCTACAGGGAAAATTATTGGACTTACTGAAGTTTTTATAGTAAACTTGTACTTTTCAGATAATTTAAGTGATTTCAATATTAATTACGCACAATTTTTGCCTGCTGGGCTAAGTCTAGAACCTAATGCCATGACAATATTTATGGGAAAACTAAGTAAATCACTACAAATACACACACACAAAAAAACATGAACGAGGAGAAAAAGTCAACATGCTACTACAAACTAAATAGAGTATCTTTTAGATAATCTGAGTTTTCAACAGTCTTTTCTACTTTAATGCTAAGACCTCAAAAACTCTAGATATGAAGATTATAAAGTTGAGAACAAAACAAAGATGATTATTATCACCATTTCTATTCAACATCATACAGAAAGTCAGACACAACACAATAGAATAAGAAAAAGAAATTAAAAAATATAAACATTTGGGGAAAAAAGTGTAACTCTATTCACAGATGGCATGAATGCATATATTAAAAAATTCCTAAGAATCAACAAACTATGAGATTAGTAAGTTAATATAATAATGTCACTGGATTCAAGATTAATATGTAGAAATCAATCATCTTTCTATAAACTAGCAACAAAAGCAGAGAAAATAAAATTAAGAACAATATCACTTATAATAGCATTAAAAAAATCAAATATCTAAGCATAAATCTAACAAAGATGTGCAAGACTTCTACTGTGAAAACTACAAAGCATCGCCAAGAGAAATGAGACACCTAAAAGGACTAAGGAATGCACCACATTAATGGATTGAAAGGCTCAATATAATTGAGATGTCAGTTCTCCCAAACTAATTTATTTTCAAATCCCGAATAAAAAGAACAGCTTTTTTTAGCAGAAACTGACAAATTGATTCTAATATTTAAATGGACGTTAAAAAGACTCAGAATATCCAAGACAATCTTAAAGAAAAAGAAAGCCAGTGGATTCTACTCCAAGATACAACTAAGAGAACTGAAAACAAACATAAATCCACACAAAAGCTTGTGCAGAAACATTTAGAGCATCATTATTTATAACAGACAAAAAGTGAAAACACAAATGTCCATCAACTGATTGAATACAAAAAATGTGATACATGTATGCAACGGATTATTGTTTGGCCATAAAACGAAACACAAAACTCATACATGCTATATGGATTAATTTTGAAAACATTATACTAAGTGAAAGAAGCCTGACACAAAAGACTACATATTGTATTATTCTATTTATTTAAAATACCCAGAGTAGGCAAATCATAGAGATAAACAGATTACTGGTTGCAAGGGGATGGTGAGGGGAAAGGGAGCTAGAGTAAATGCTAATGGGTACAGAGTTTGTTTTTTGGGTGATGGAAATATTCTAGAACTAAATAGTGATGATGGTTTTACAACATTGTGAACATACCTCAATTTAAAAAAAAAATCTACCTGAAAAGAAAAGTTGGTGGGTTTATAGCATCAGATTTAAGACTTACACAGTAATTAAGACAATGGGATATTGGCATAAGGCTAGACAAACTGACCAATGAAACAGAAATACACCACGTATATAGCAGATTCATGATTTATAACACAAGGAACACTGCAGTCAAGTGGGGGAAAGGGTGGTTTTCTCCCATAAATAACAAGATAGCAGAAGAATGAAAAACTTACTAAGATGGATAAGAAGAAAAAATTCATAATAAAGGAGAGATAAAACGTTAAAAATGATATGACTTATAGTGATATGGTATAACATAAAAAAACCCGTTCCTGTCAAGTCAATTCCAACTCATAGAGACCCTACAGGATAGGGCAGAATTGCCTCATAGGGTTTCCAAGGAGCAGCTGGTGGATTTGAACAGCTAACCTTTTGGTTAGCAGCTGTAGCTCACCATAGCTCTTAACCACTGAGCCACCAGGGCTCCATGGTATAACATACATGACCCTAAAAGAGAGAAGATCGAAAATAAGCCATAAGTAGTATCAGGAGAAGAGTTAATGACTGGTATCTTTCTAAAACTGATAGCAAGTCAAAGATTCAAGAAGTCCTATGCATCCCAAATAGGATGAATACAAAGGAAATTGCATGTAGGAACACCGCTGAAAAACAAAATCAAGAGAAAATCTCAAAAACAGCGTCAGAAGTGACAGAAATAAAAAATCTGACATCTGAATTTTAAACAAAAACAATGGAAGGTAGAAAACAAGAAAAGATTATCTATAAATCACCAGCAGAAATAACTGCTAACTTAGAATGCTATAACATGTGAAAATATACCTCGATCCAAATAAGCCAAATGTGAAATTTTATTTTTGTGATACTCAAATAAATTTAAATTAGGTATTTAAAAGTAAATGATAACAGAACCGTTAATAAAGTTGATTATGATAAGAAAGGCATCAGTTATCAAATATCAATATTGTTTAGCATATATACTTAAGAATGTAAAGGTAAAAATAATATAATATCTGCAATTTATTTTAAAAACTTCAACAAAGAAAAAGAAAAAAGGAAAAGATAAAAGAAATGTGCAAAAAATACTAATTACATTGGAACATGGAAGATGGCAATGTGGTCTATTCATTCACTTACTCAAAAAAAAAAAAAAAAAAAAAAAAAAACCCTGAAATTTTTCCAAAAAAGTAACTGAATTAATCACCAGTAGACAAGAACAAAAGTATATCTTAAAGGGTATTTTTTTTAAGACATAAGGAAAATCACAGCTAAAAGCTCAAAGGCAACGAAAGGAAAAAAGACAATGAAAAGAGAATTATGAGGTAAATACAAATGAATGTTGACTATAAAAAACTATAAGAATAATATAGGGATTAGAATATACATAGGATTACTATATTAAAAAAACTGATGACATGTAAATTGTGAGGGTGATAAATAATATTCAAAGTATTTGTACTGTATGGTAAAAATAACAATTAGATTTCTGGATGTTATGGGTGTACACTGTGATTTCTAAGCTAATTACTAAAAGAATAGTAAAAAATATAATAGAAAAATATACCATTAAAAAATATAAATTTTTAAAAAAGTAATAAAGGAGAAAAACAAACATCTAACAGGCAAGACAAAAAGAAATTTAACACTATACACAAAAACCATGGTAGATTTAAACACAAACATATTAATGATTACATAAAATGTGAATAAACTAAATGCTCCAATTAAAAGACAAAGTATTGGACTGGAATGAAAAATAACTACTGAGCATTATGCTCTTTAAAGATTAATCTATATGCCCTGGTGGTGCCATGGTTAAGAGCTACAGCAAACAAAATGTTGGCAGTTCAAATTCACCAGCCACTCCTTCAAAATCCTATTGGGGCAGTTCTACTTTGTCCTATAGGGCCACAATGAGTCAGAATTAACTTGATGACAATGAGTTCGGGTTTTTATTTTATATGGGATCAAACTGAAAACGGCAATTCAAAAGATGAGATAGGGCTTCTTCTACGGGACAGCTCATAGGGGAGGAACAATGCAGAAAAGGAGGGTGATTATGGTTGCACAACTTGAAGAATGTAATCAGTGTCACTGAAATGAACACATAGAAACTTGAACTGGTGTTATGTTCTGCTGTGTATACTGTCGACAACAATAAAAAATAAAATATTTTAAAAAATAAAATGCTGACCAGGAGGCTATTTGCCTTTTATTTTAAAAGGGAAAAAACCTGCAATGTGTTATTCATCAACCTCATTTCAAAACTGCAACTGACAAAGTAAATCATTTATTTATAAGTTAAATACTGTGATATATGATGAAAAACAGTAAGGTTATGAAACATACCTATTAAAAAATAAGGAAACATCAAAAAGTCGATAATAAAAAGATGGAAAAATATATATACAAATAAAAAACAAAAGCAAGCTGACCCTACCAATATAAATATCAAACAAAGTAGATCTTAGGAGAAATAGCAGCCTTAGAGATTAAGAGATAATGATGAAAGGTTAAACTCCCAAGAAAGATAAACCATTCTAAATTTGTAGGCTAGCCTCAAAAATGTATTTAAAAAGAAAATGATGACAACAGAACAGAACTGAGATCCCAGAAGTAAATCCATACACCTATGGACAGCTGATCTTCAATAAAGGGTCAAAGTTCATGAAGTGGGGAAGAGATAGTACCTTTATCAAATGGTGCTGGCAAAAGTGGATATCCATTTGCAGAAAAGTGAACCTCACACCATACACAAAAACTAACTCAAAAAGGATCAAAGACCTAAATGTAAAACTTAAAAACTATAAAGGTCATGAAGAAAAAATAGGAACAACACTAGAGGATCTAATATATAGCATAAACAGAATATCAAACATAACTAAAAATTCACAAACAGCGAAAGATAAACTATATAACTGGGATCTCCTAAAAATTAAATACTTACGCTCATTGTTATGGATTGAATTGTGTACCTCCCCCCAAAATGTGTCAAGTTCACTAGTCCATTATTCCCAGTATTGTGTGATTGTCCACCATTTTGTCATCTGAGTGATTTTCCTATGTGTTGTAAATCCTACCTCTATGATGTTAGTGGGAACCCTGGAGGCACAGCGGTTAAACGTTCAGCTGCTAACCAAAAGGTCTACCAAAAGGTCGGCAGTTTGAATACAACAGCCACTCCTCGGAAACCTTATGGGGCAGCTCTACTCTGTCCTATAGGGTCGCTATGAGTCGGAATGGACTTGGAGGCAACAGTTTGTGATGTTAATGAGGTGGGATTAGCGGCAGTTATGTTAATGAGGCAGGACTCACTCTACAAGATTAGACTATGTCTTAAGTCAATCTCTTTTGAGATACAAACGAAGCAAGCAGAAAGACATGGGGACCTCATACCACCAAGAAAGAAGAGCAGGAGTGCGCGTCCTTTCGACCTGTGGTCCCTGTGCAGAAAAGCTCCTAGACCAGGGAAAGACTGATGACAAGGAACTTCCTCCAGAGCCAACAAAGAGAGAAACCCTTAGTTGCACCCTGAACATAGACTTCTAGCCTACTCGACTGTAAGAAAATAAACTGTTTGTTAAAGCCATCTACTTGTGGTATTTCTGTTACAGCAGCACTAGATAACTGAGACACTTATCAAAAGCCTTCACCAAAAGAGTAAAGAGAATCTACAGACTGGGGAAAAATCTTTAGCTACAACATATCCAACAACGGTCTAATCTCTAAAATTTATTTAAAAGACTTCAACACCTCAACAACAAAAAGATAATCCAATAAAAAAATGGGCAAAGGACATAAACAGACACTTCACGAAAGAAGATGGCTAACAAAGACATGAAGAGATGCTTGCGACCATTAGCCATTAGAGACGCAAATAAAACTACAATGAGATACCATCTTACCCCAGAAAAAACGGCACTGATCAAAACAACAAACGCTGGAAAGGTTGAGAGGAGGCTGAGACTCTTATACACTACTTGTGGAAATACAAAATGGTACAACCACTATGGAAAACGGAACGGCGTAACCTTAAAAAGCTACAAATAGAAATATCATATGATCTAGCACTCCCAGGTATATATCCCAGAGAAATAAGAGCCATGACAAAAACAGGCATATGCACACCCATGTTCACTTCAGCATTATTCATAAAAGCAAAAATATGGAAACAATCTAAGTGACCATCAATAGATGAATGGATAAATAAACTCTGGATAACAATGGACTACTAGGCTACAATAAGGAACAATGAGGAAATCAAGGAACATCTCAACATCGATAAATCTGGAGGACATTATGCTGAGTGAAATAAGTCAAACACAAATGGACAACTATTACATGAGACCACTATTATAACGTAACAACAGAAGGTTTACCTACAGGGGGAAAAAAACATTCTTTGATGGTTACCAGGGATGGGAGGGTGAGGAAGGGAAAATTACCAAACAGATAGAAGACACATGTTAATACTGGTGAAGGGAAAGGAAGTACATAATACGGGGGAAGTCAGCATAACATAATCAAGGCAAGGGATTTCACTGAGAGGTATACAAGAATAAAAAGCAATGAAGGTAAATACTGTAACACATACAATCTTGAAACAGCTGCAATAAACAATAATTTATGAGTGGATACACAGGTGGATATGTACGCTAAATAGGTGTGGGAGGGTGTAACAGGAGTATATCCATGTACATATACAGGTTGGGCTGTGGCTATTTCTACATACATATCTGTATGTGCTATATGTATATTCATACATATAATAGAGGACATAGGGGGCAGAGTCATGAAACAGCCTAGACATAACTAAAACCTCACAGGACTGAGTTACAGGGCTTGAACGCTGAGGACCATAGTCTCAGAGAACATCTAGGTCAATTGGCATACGATAGTTCATAAAGGTAACATTCTATACCTACTTTGGTGAGCAGTGTCTAGCATCTTAAAAGCAAGTGGCCATCTAGGATGCAGCTATTGGTCCATTTCTGTCCAGAGCAAAGAAGAGTGAAGAAAACCAAAGACTCAAGGAAATAATTAATCCAAAGGACTAATGGACCACAGAAAGCCTCCACCAGCCTGAGACCAGAAGAACTAGATGGTGCCCGGCTACCATTACCTACCACTCTGACAAGGATCACAATACAAGATCCCAGTTATAGTGGGGTTAAAAAAAGTAGAACAAAATTCATATTCATAAAAAAAGACTAGATTCACTGTCTAAGAGAGACTGGAAGAATCCCCAAGACTATAGCCCTTAGACACCCTTCTAACTTAACTGAAGCCATTCCCAGTGTTCACCTTTCAGCCAAACAACAGACAGGCCTATAAATAAGCAATAACACAGGTGAGGAAAGTGCTCCTTAAAACAATCATCCACACGGGACCAAAAGGACAACATATTCCCAAAAGCAAAGATGACAATGCAGGAAGGGGTAGGAAAACTGGACGAATGGAAATGGGAAACTCAGGGTGGAAATGGAAAGAGTCCTGACACATTGCGGGGACTGCAACCAATGTCACAGAACAATTTGTGTATGAACTATTGAATGGGAAACTAATTGCTCTGTAAACCTTCACTTAAAGCACAATTTAAAAAAACAAAAAAAATGATGAGACCAAAACAGACAAACCCACAATCATAGTGATAAGATTTTAACATACCACTCAAAGTAAAAAAAAAAAAAAAACAAGTAGATTAAGTGATCAGTAAAAACATAATTTGAAGAACACAATTAGCAAACTTCACCAAATGGATATATAAACAGAGTACACTTCATCAACAAGTACAGGGTCAAGACTACTGTTAAGCACTCATGGAATACTTATAAAAACTGACCCTCTACGATTCCCAACAAATTTTACAGGATTAACAAGAGTATTACTTTAAATATAAATCAATAGCAAAAAGATAACTAATCCTTAATTAAGAAATTAAGAAATGTTATTTCTTTAACATTACTTACTGATGTTGAACATATGGATACCCTAAAACCAGCAAATCATCTTTTACATTCATATCCAAAAGAAAAGTGTATCCATTAATAGCCCCATAACGGAACAACAAAAATGTCTATCAACAGAACATAAATCACACAGTAGATACACAAATTTTGTTGTGTTCATGCAATGGAATCCTAAAGAGCAATAAGAACCAACTATCCACAAAAAACAATAAAGTTCACAATCATAATATTGACCAGAAGGAGGCAGATGCCCCCCCAAAAATGTGCATGCAATCCTATATGCTGCAGACCTTATCCCAGGTTATACAAACAATTAATACACTTGGCTGCTAATCAAAAGTTTGGAGGTTTAAGTCCACACAGAGGCACCCTGGAAGAAAGGCCTAGTGATCTACTTCTGAAAAATCAGCCACTGAAACTCTACAGAGCACAGTTCTACTCTGACATAAACGGGGTCACAAAGAGTCAGAATCAACTCAACAACTACTGGTTTTTTAATCAACAACAGTGTTCAAGAATGTATGATTAAGAAGTTAAACATAGAAACAAAAAAACAAGTGATTACTCTGAAAGTTAGAATGTTTATCTTTTGGAAATAGTGAGGGAAAAGACAGTAAATGGAAAACAGTATGAGGATACTTTTTAGGGTGTCAGAAATGTTATTTCTTGACTAGGGGTTGTTATAAGTACATTTTGTTTTTTGATAAAATTCCTGAGCTGTACACTTGTTTTCTGCACTTTGTATGGGTACTATATTTCACACCTAACATGTTAAAAAAAAAATAGAAAACTGAGAGACTATAGTCATATTTCAGCATAGAAAACAGAGACTATAGTCATCTTTCAGCACCTTATAATCACATTTGTAGTTGGAACTCTGATCTAACATTTAATAAAAATCTCTCTGCCAGTGGTCGTTGGCGGCCAGGTGGAATACAGAGGTAACTGCTTGTATATGCATAAACTTCCCCTGGAAACACAAGAAACTGGTTATAACACAGGAGGGGAAATGGGTGGGGAGTGTGAAAGAATACTTCCTTCTTTAAAGTTTAATCTTTTATTTTTTTAATTTTATGTCTTCTGAAAGCATTAGTTATTCAAACTCTAGGATTTAAAAAATAATAATAAAAGTTCTAGGCAGTTTCATGAGAATTCTAAGAAAGAATCTGACTTCTAACTAAAGAATTTTCTGTAAGTTCAATTTTCTGTCATGGCATGTTTCTACTCCAATATAAATGTAAGTTTTTACAAAATGATTATAATAAGTAGACCAAGAGAAAAAACACAAATTAATTCTGATGCTTCTAGCACCTACATATAAAGGAAATAATAGATTTTGATCGAGAACTCTAATCTTCACTACGTAAGCCATGAATTTCACTTAAGTGATTATTTCCACAATTAGAGAATATAAAATGATTCTGAATAAAAAGACACTCAAAATAAAGAACCAATAAATTCCTTTTAAAATTCCTTGCCATTCTGAAGCTAACAGCAAGATTAAATTTTTTGTAATTCCTCACACTGCCTGTTTTTGCTAAACTGTTGACAAGAAAAAAAAAGTCATGAACTTATACAAAACCACCACCATCAGAATCAGTTTAAAACAATATTCAAATCAGTGGCAGTAATACAGATATGAAACTACAGACCAATATTCTTACGTACAGAAACTTCAATTATTTATGCCAAGATAGAACCAATATGTGAAGAAAAAACACAGAAAACAAGATACAAAAAATAAACATGAGTTTCTACTGATAAAGAATTAAAACCAAGGCTTCTAACTGGTTCAAACCCCTGCTGAGAATCTGCACTTCTAACAAGTTCCCTGATGAGACTTTGCATTCCTAACAAGTTTCCAGGAAGTTATACATAAGAATCACCTGGGGATCCAGTTAAAATGTAGATTCTCATTCAGTGTATCTGGAGTGGAAATGCAAATTCTCAGCAAGGAACTTGTTAGAAATTCTCAGCAGGGTTTCAAACCAGAAAGAACCAGTTCCAAGCCCTGATTAAAACCTTAATTTTTTAAGTGAAAGTACTTATTTAAAACATCCACAACACATATTCAATACAATCAAATAGTGTTTCATATATGCAAAATTGCTTTAAACTAGTTGGAAAAATTATTATTCCCTCCTTCACTCATATACACCAAATATACAGGTACTTTAATGCAAGAAATAACATTTTGATGCCAAAAATAACAACAAACAAGTCTGGCCATCACTCAATAACTGTTGAAGTTGGGTAATGGAATCACGGAGTCCACCTTACTCTTTCCTCTACTTAGGTTATGTTTGATACTTTCCAAAACTAAGGAACATTTTAAAGTTTAAACACACAAAAACAAAGAAAATTAAGATAGTGCTCTGGTGGGTAGAAAAAAGGCAACTATGAATTGACTTAGAAAATACATAAAACTACTTCTCATTTTTTTTCACAAAATGTCTCTCCCATAGTTTTATACCTCATGTTATAACAATGACATTTACATACATTATAAACTGATATTTACTAAATATTTATATACCACTTTACGTTCATTGTTTAATCGCATATATAATAAAAGAAGGTATATACCAGTAAACGTACTTGCATCATCCCTTTCTATTCTGGTTCCATCACTCGTTGACACACAAGTAAAGTGTAGGGGTTCAACTTCTAGAAGTCCAGTGAGAGATGTAAAGCTACCCTCAGCAGCTGTGCAACTACTGACCTTTCCATTCCCTAAATCAGAAGAAAAGATTTTATAATACGTGAAGATAATCTTTAAAATACTGTCATACTGAGAATTATACCTGCTCTTCAAATTTTAATTAGAGCACATGTATAAATGCATGACCATTGCACAGTACCTCAACAATGGACAGATTATTAGGAAAATTCACAAAACAGAAGATACTAGTTTCCTTGCTACAGAACCAGAGTTTCAAAAAAGCAACTTAGTGGCTATTTACATTAACAAGAAACATGGGTGATAATTTTATACCACACTGAACTTTATATTCAATAACCAGTGAATACATTCTATGATGGTAACTATATAAAATTAAAAGGCACTAAAATGAGACTAAAGCATTAAAAACGTTAACAAATGCTATCTATACATATTTCTTTATATTTCATATATATTAACAATTTTCTAGAATGAAGAATAATATTTTATAATCATAAAAACAGTTAAGTTAGCATATGCAGTTGTAAAAAAAAAACAGGGCAACAACTATGTGAACAATAAAATCATAGCAACAAGACTAGGGAAGAACACAAAGGAATTAACAGTGATTGTGCATGTGGTTTCAGGGGAAAGGGTTATTCTCAGTACTTATAAATTGTCTGGAATTAGCATTACTCTAAACAGAATTCTTTTTAAAAAGTAAAACAAAAACTGAAGTGGAAAACAATGAGTATATGAAAACTGTGCTCAACATCTGAAAAACTATTAACTACAAGACTAATCTGTCATAATCTTGTTCTTCAGTGTCCCACTGGTGTCCAGTATAGGGACTGACGCATGTGCTCAATAAATATTGAGTGCTCACTCAATACAAGACCTGGTAGCAAAAGAGTAGAAGAACAGGTGCCAGGCCTCCTGAAATTTATATTCTGTGTTACACAGAGGTCACTAGGCATTAAACAACTAATTACACAATTGAACTATAGAAAATAAATACGCCTCCTATTTAACATTGTGCTAGAAGTCCTAGCTAGAGCAATAAGGCAAGAAAAAGAAATAAAGGGCAGTCAAATTGGTAACGAAGAAGTAAAACTGTCCTTATTTGCGGATGATACAATACCATACATAGAAAACCCAAAAGACTCAACAAGAAAACTACTGGAATAGAAAGATTCAGCAGATTAGCAGAATATAAGATAAACATACAAAAATCAGTTGGATTCCTATACACCAATAAAGAGAAAGATGAAAAGGAAATCAGGAAAACAATACCATTTATAATAGCCCCTAAGAAATAAAATACTTAGGAATAAATCTAACCAGGGATGTAAAACACCTATACAAAGAAAACTACAAAACACTACTGCAAGAAATCAAAAGACATCTACACAAATGGAAAAAATATAGCATGTTCATGGATACAGAGCCTCAACATTGTGAAAATGACAATTCTACCCAAAGCAATTTAAAAATACAATGTAATCCTGATCCAAATACCAACAACATTCTTTAAAAAAGATGAAAAAGCTAATCATTAAGCTTACATGGAAAGGGAAGAAGCCCTGGATTAGTAAATCACTACTGAAGAAGAAGAATAAAGTAGGAGGACTTGCACTACCTGACCTCAGAACCTACTGTAAAGCTACGGTAGTCAAAACAACCTGGTACTGTTAGAACGACAGATACACTGATCAATGGAACAGAACTGAGAACCCAGATGTAAATCCATCCACCTACGCTCACCTGAGCTTTGACAAGGGCCCAAAGTCCATCAAATCAGGCAAAAGACAGTCTTTTTAACAAACGGTGCCGGCAAAACTGGATGTCTATCTGCAAAAAAATGAAACAGGACCCACAGCTGACACCATACACAAAAACTAACTGAAAATGGATCAAAGACCTAAATATAAAACCAAAAACTATAAAGATCATAAAAGAAAAAACAGGATCAGTGCTAGAGGCCCTAATACACGGCATTAACAAAATACAAACCATAACTAACAACACATCAACTCCAGAAGATAAGCTGGATAACTAGAATCTTCTAAAAATTAAACACTTATGCTCATCAAAACACTTCACCAGAAGAGTAAAAAGAGAACCTACAGACTGCGAAAATATTTTTGGCTTCGACAAATCTGACAAAGGTCTAATCTCTAAAATCTAAAGGAAAATCCAACACCTCTACAACAAAAAGACAAATAATTCAATTAAAAAATGGGCAAAGGAAATGAACAGACACTTCACCAAAGAAGACATTAAAGCGGCTAACAGACACATGAAGAAATGCTCCCACGATCACTAGCCATGAGAGAAATGCAAATCAAAACCACAATGAGATACCATCTCACCCTGGCATTACTGGTACGAATCAAAAAAAGAAAAAAAAACAAACGCTGGAGAGGCTGTGAGGAGATCAGAACCCTTATGCACTGCCAGTGGGAATGCAGAATGATACAAGCATTTTGGAAAACAATATAGCACGCTTCCTTAGAAAGCTAATAACAGAAATACTATATGATCCAGCAATCCTACTCCTAGGAATATATCCTAGAGAAATAAGAGCCGTCACACAAATAGACATAAGCACACCCACGTTCACTGAAGCATTGTTCACAATAGCAAAAAGACAGAAACAACCTAGATGCCCATCAACAGATAAATGGATAACAAACTATAGTACATACACACAATGGAGTATTATGCAATGATAAAGGACAATGATGAATCTGTGAAGCATCTCACAACATGGACGAATCTGGATGGCATTATGCTGAGTGAAACAAGTCAAGCACAAAAAGACAAATATTGTGTGAGATCATTACTATAAAAACTCATGAAAAGGTTTACACACACAGAGAAACAATCTTTGATGGTTAGGAAGGAGGGGAGGCGAGGGAAAAACACTAAATAGACAATAGGTAAGTGGTAACTCTGGTAAAGGTTAAGACAGTACACAATACTGGAGAAGCCAGCACAAATTGTACAAGCCATGGTCATGGAAGTTCCATAGACACATTCAAACTCCCTGAGGGACCAAATTGCTACACTGAGGGCTCTGGGGACCATGGTTTCAGGAACTTCAGCTCAACTAGCAAAACATAGTTTACAATGAAAATGTTCTACATTCTACTTTGATGAGTAGTATCTGGGGTCTTAAAGCCTGTCAGCAGCCATCTAAGATATTCCACTGGTCTCACCCCTTCGCGAGAGAGAATGAAGAAAACTAAATATACAAGGGTAAGATTAGTCCAAAGGACTAATGGACAACAACTAGCACGGCCTCCACCAGACTGAGTCCAGTACAACTAGATGGTGCCTGGCTACCACCACTGACTGCTCTGACAGGGATCACAATAGCAGGTCCATGACAGAGCTGGAGAAAAATGTAGAACAAAACTCAGACTCAGAAAAAAAAGATCAGACTTACTGGCCTGACAGAGACTGGAGAAACCCTGAGAGTATGGCCCCCAGACATCCTTTTAGCTCAGTAATGACGTCACTCCTGAGGTTCACCCTTCAGGCAAAGATTATACAGGCCATAAAGCAAAACGAGACTAAAGGGGCACACAAGCCCAGCGGCAAGGACTAGAAGGCAGGAGAGGACAGGAAAGCTGGAAACAGGGAATCCAAGGTTGAGAAGGGAGAGTGTTGACATGTCGTGGGGTTGTTAACCAATGTCATAAAACAATATGTGCACTAACTGTTTAATGAGAACCTAGCTTGTTCCATAAACCTTCATCTAAAGTACAAGGAAAAAAAAATGAGTGAAAGATCTCAAGTCACTTCACAATAGAAGATACATGGATGACCAAAAGGCACATGAAAGGATGCTCAACATCATTAGTCATCAAAGAAATAAAAATTTAAAAAATAAATAAATAAATGTGCCAAGTTCTACCTAAGAGAAGCTGAAGGGACTAATAGGAAATCGGCTCTAAGTCAAGGTGTAAGAAAATGCTTCCAGGATGATGTGATGAACTTTAAGGGAAGAATAAGAGATTTTTATGTATTTACCACCCATTCCTCACTTATCGACTACCTCTTCACCTGACATTTTGAATTTACAACAATGGCAAAAAATCTACTATCCGACTATTTTGCACATTAACGACAGACGTCTGGCAGGAACAAATGCCGAAATGCGAGGTGAGAATAACACTGGCTGTGATGGTTAGGGTTGTGTGTCTACTTGGCTGGGCCATGATTCTCAGTTGTTTGGTTGTGATGGAATGATGTGATTTGGCAGTTACATAATGCTGCGGTCATCCCCCATTTTGTGATCTGACGTGGTCATCCTCCATTTTCACATAATGCTGATTTACACATAAAGACTTG
Organism: Trichechus manatus latirostris; assembly: GCF_000243295.1. Taxonomy (NCBI): domain Eukaryota; kingdom Metazoa; phylum Chordata; class Mammalia; order Sirenia; family Trichechidae; genus Trichechus; species Trichechus manatus. Next base: position 34,368,572 of record NW_004443941.1, read on the forward strand.
GTCTTCGGAATCTAACCATGCTGATACATGAGTATTCCACTGGGGTGGGGCGAATTCATGCAGAAGAAGCATGAGTGAAATATCTGAGGTAGGAAGGAGTATGGCACATTTGAAGACGTGAAAAAGCATGATATGGCCAAACAGTTCTCAAACTTTTTGAACCTAAGATCCTATTACATATCTTTATATAATTAAGAACGCTAGGGCATTTTTATGTTGGGTCTATAAAATATATTGATATTTAACATATTAGAAGTTCTAAAATTAGAAAAATTTTAGTATTTATTAATTCATTTAACAGTAAACACATAAGATGTGAAAACAGCATACTTTTGTGAAAAATTATATAAAAAATTAATTTAATGAGAAGAGTGGCAAAGTTTTACACTTTTGCAAATCTCTTTAAAATCTGGCTTATCAGAGGACAGCTGTAATTCTCCTATCTGCATCTGCATTCAATGTGTTGCAATATGTTGTTTTGGTTGAAATACATTATTTAAAAAATCCAGGTTAACACAAATACGTAGCTGGAAAAGCCTTACGTATGTAAAAACTTGACAAGTGATAATCTTAAAGGTTAGTGGTAATGTATTACTTGAAATCTTAACAATGAGCTCAATGAACTTCTCAAATTTTATTATATTAGGATCACTTAGTCTATCTTGTATTCTTCATGAATCTTTTATCCAGGCATGATTTTGAACCATCATGCATTGATGGGAAAATGATGGTTCACTGGCTGTATACAGATCTTCCAATACTGACACACTACCTTATACAATATCAGAAATCTACATTCTCTAATATGACCACATCCCATCAGGAAAGTCTTTAAGTACTGGCAACAAATACTAGCAATTGATTCCCCTGAGGTGGTAGATTCTTTTCCTTCATTTTTGAGAAAATGTCTGCCAAATAACCAACTCTGAATAAACACAGCTTGTCTATCAGTCATTCTTTCAAATGAAAATGGTGTTCTACACATGTTCATTGCAGCACTCTTTACAATAGCAAAAAGATGGAAACAACCCAGGTGCCCATCAAGGGACGACTCGATAAACAAATTATGGTATATCCACACAATGGGATACTACGCAAGGATAAAGAACAACTATGAAGCCGTGGAACATCTTAAAGCATGGAGGAACCTAGACGTCATTATGCTGAGTGAATTTAGTCAGTCACAGAAAGACAAATATTGTATAAGACCACTATTATAAGAACTCAAGAAAAGGTTTAAACATAGAAGAAAACATTCTCTGATGGTTAGGAGGGTGGGGAGGGAGGGTAAGGTTTGTTTACTTACTAAATAGTGGATAAGAATTATCTAAGGTGAAGGGAAGGACAGCACACACTACAGGGGAAATTAGCACAACTGGACTAAACCAAAGCTAAGAAGTTTCCTAAATACAATCAAACACTTTGAGGGACAGAGTAGCATGGGTAGGGGTCTGGGGACCATGCTTTCAGGGGACATCTAGGTAAACTGGCATAACAAAGGTGGTATGTAGAACTCAAATTCTAGTAAGAAGCCCAGACTTAATGGTCTGACTGAGACTGGAGGAACCCTGGAAAGCATGGACCCCGGATTCTCTATCAGCCCAGAACTAAAACAGTTTCCGAGGCCAACTCTTCAGACGGGGATTGGACTGGACTGTGGGACGTAAAGTGATACCCATGAGGAGTGTGCCTCTTAGCTCAAGTAGATACAAGAGACTAAACAGGCAGCTTCTGTCCAGAGGTGAGATAGGAAGGCAGAAAGGTTTAGGAGCTGGTTGAATAGACATGGGGAATCAGGGGTGGAAAGGAAGAGTGTGCTGTCACAGTATGGGGAGAGCAATTAAGAGCCACTTAACAATGTATATATAAATTTTTATATGGGAAAAAAGAAAACAGTGTTCTATGAAACAAGTGACTAATCATTGTACTTCATTATGCAGAAGTGTTTTATGTATACTTATCATTTCATCACACAGAATATTTTAAAGATGCATACTCAATAATTTTCACGGCCTCATCAAAGACATTTGTAAATGAAACTGGTGTATTTTTTACTACACATGCACGGTGAAGAACATCTTCAGTATAAATGTCAATGCAATGAAAAAGGCCAACAACATCTTTTTATTACCATGAAAATAATTCTCACCCCTAGTCCCCTGAAAGGATCTCAAGAGCCCTGAAGGGTCTATGGACCATGCTTTGAGAATCAATGGGCCGGAGAAAAGAGACTAACAGGGGCAATGGCACAAAATTAGGTGGCAAGGGAAAGAGAGCCAGATCATACATGATATTATATGCTATATTAGAGACATGAGACTTAAAAATAATAGCAAGATGTGAAAAATATTTTAAGGAGAGAGTTATAGTGATCAGGTTTGCATTCAAAAATGATTATACTCATTGCAATACAGAGAATATATCGTAGTGAGGCAAGAACACATACATGGAGACCACTTAGAAAGCTATTATTATAGTGCAGATACAAGATGACTGTGGCTTGACCTCTAACCCTGTGATCATGACAGGTAAGAAAATATGCATATTTGAAACGTACACTGATGAAGAAACACACAGGATCTGGTGACAGCCTCAATGCAGGTGGTGAGAAAGACAGAGGTATTGAGAACGGCATTCACATTTCTGTCTTGTGTCACTGACATTAACGAGAAATGGAATGCTGCAGGAAAACCAATGGTTAGGAGTAAACTGATGAGAAATTCATATGGAGATTTACACATTATGATTTCTAAGGCCTTCCTTCCGGGTCTTTACCGAGTGTTGCTGCTCTTGCAAACTTGACTGCCTTAGAGTTTGGTCTTCTCCTTATACTCTCACGCTAAGAGATCTCATTCTGTCCTACTGGTTGTTGAAGGATATTCCCACTCATCTGAGATCCAGTCATAAACTGCAATGGTCTAACTTGTGTCACTTGGTGCAGTGTGACAGACTGCTTTTGTGTGGCCTTTCTCACCATGGTCTTCTAACTCCCACCCAAGTGACTGGGTGGGACTGCAGAAATAAGGTTAACTGTGGCCCGCCAAGAGGATTGGTCAGTTTTGCTTTAGAAGAGAGCCATTTCACAGTAGAAGGAGGATCCTGCCACCACCAAGGAAGAACAGCCAGAAGCGGAGTACGTCTGCTGGACCCAAGATCCCTGCACCGAGAATTCTGCTCCTGGGACCCGGAGACAGAGACAGAGAAAGCTGTAACACTGAAGACGGTGAGAAACGGCAGCAGAGAAATGGCAGCAGGAGACAGCGCAGGGGGCTTCCCAGCCCATGGAACAAGAAAGCTGAGTGCCTTTGGGCAGGAGGCTTGTTGGTGAAATAGGGGACCTCCAGGCACTTGGTGGAGCTAGGTATGCGGACCCACAGAGCTAGAGCTGAGGGCCTTCAGAGATTTACACACTGGGGCCAAGACTTACTGGTGGAGGTAGAGTGCCTCGGGGCACTTACCAGCAGAGCTAAAAGAGCTTTGTAACACTTGCCTGAGCAGGGAAGAGGCCTAGGGCCAGAGAGAAGCGTGTCTGCAGGCACAGCTGAAAAGAGACCGTCCAGATGGAAGAACTGTATCCTGAGCATTCCTGAACCTGAACTGTAACCTGTTACTTACCTATTAAACCACATAATCGTGAGAATTGTATGTGAGTTGTGTGGCCACGGCAATGAATTATCGAATCCAGAAGAGAAGTAGAGAGTGCCATGAGAGGGACAGCTGGTGTCACAATTAGTAAAGATGACAGAGAGAGGAGGCATATTTGACCTTCACCTCACAGGACTCAGCCTTGGGCTATTATTCTTGATTCTCCTACCCCCCTCAAAGTTAGAGGAGGTCAGACACCGCCCCCACACCATTTTTATACTTAGATATAAAAGAAAGAAGATGGTAAGACAGGCATGTGGTAATCAAGGCCTAATACATGAAATAAAGGAGACGACACATATACCCAAAGCAGCATAAGTAATTAAATAGCAAGTAAGAGACCAGTACGGATAGTATGAGCTCTTTCCTCAGAAATATTAAATAAATACATGTAGAAACCAGGTCTAAATAGCTCAACATCCTGTAAACAAGGGTGGAGAGATTAGAGTTGAGGGCATTTTACATTTTATTTATATTTCTGTATTTGATTTTTCTATTTTGCTTTATTCCCAATTCATAACTTGTAATAAATAAAAATGAGATTAACGTCCCCAAATTTACTTCCACTTAATACGGTAATTACCTTATGTGTTTGCAAATAAATTTTCTAACATTTTGGTTTGCTAACAACACTTAAGCAGAAAGTGCTATTAGATGAAAGAAAATCAGAAGTAAAACTTATTCTTCTGCCTAAGGAAAAATAAATACCATCTAATTCTAGCATTTGAAAAAGTTATAAAAATAGTTTCACTGCACATAAATATTACACATACAATCCTAAAAGCATATTCTTCAGAAATGTGTAGAAGGATAATATAACAGTGTGTACAAACCTTACCTCAGGAGAGTAAAGATAGTAGATACAGGCAATTATTTCTTCTTTCTGCATCCTTGCTTATTACAATAAGTATATATTAATTTTATGTTTTTGAAATATGCAATAACATGTTCACTGCCTTTATATAGACAGCAAAGGCATACCAAATAAAATTAAAAGGGCTACAACAAATAACTCAAATTTCAAATAGTCTCTTATGAGCATGAAGGTAATATTGACATTCAAGAAAAAAACAAAAAACAAATTCACAACCCTTTCAAAGATCATTTTAAATATTTCTACAGTTTATTTTTGTTCTGGTTGTTATTTGTGTTGTGGGGGTGAGGGGTGGTAAACTGTTTAATAATTCACAGATGTTAAGCGGAAGTGGTAAAGAATGTTAGTTCTTTAAAAGACAAAAACGTAGTACCTACAATCTATTAACTCTATAAAGGTGAAGATATAAAATTCAGAAATTCCTTTAATAAAAGAAGAAGTACCTGCAAGGACATCTGATAAATCAATTTCATCTGTTTGGACCCCAATGCTGCTGTTGTATACATTTTTACAAGAAGAGCCACTCATCTCCAAATCAAAGAGGACTGGATCAAATGGTGAGCTATATAATCCGTATCTGAAAAATAAAATAATGTCCTAACAATTTTCCTGTCAGCCATCTAACTAATAAATTATACGTTTACTTAGTTTTAAAAGTAGTTTGACTAACAGGGCAGAGGGAGAAGCTAACCAGATTTAACCCATTCAATGCAACAAGTTTCAGCTGTGTTCCTTATGAACTTATACTTCAAAAGACACTATCCAGAGACTCCATAAATGTGATTCCAGTTAACTGGTACCTAATAAACCAACAGTGTCATCTGCAGATTGAAGGAAGGAAAAAATACCAGGCATCTCTTCTTCCTCTCCATCACTATATCAACTCAGCTAGGAAGTATAAAGGCTTTTTTGAGTAAATTTCATCATAACCAAGATTTCTAATCTAAAAAGACTAGGAAATCATTGCTTTAAATACAAGTATTGCCGACTTCAATCACTGAAGACGTTAAGAACTCAAATCTGACCTTTATTTAGTATTATACATTAGCTTATTTCTTAATTCATTGTGTTTAAAGTTTGGAAATATCATCCAGTGGATGGAAGAATACTAGTTAAGTAAAATAAGTAATTTACATGATTCTGTCTATAAATTTGTTACAACAGAGAAACTGATCACGTTAACTGCTTCTTTAATTAGCAAGGAATACAACTTTTAAGTATTTAAATATAATTCATCCTCTGAACAATCGTCTTCAGGACTTCCAAAATCATTAAAGGGAGTAATTACAGGGAAACGAGGGACAAGTAAAACATTAAGATCATCTGGAAAAAGGTAAAGTAGAAATTAAATATATTTTTGCAACAAAAGTGGTATTTTAAATATATATACATATAATTAACAGTTTTGTTCAATGGTGAAACCACACTCAGAAAGGCCCATTATTAGTTATTACATGTATCAAAATACCTTGTCTGAAGTAAAGCCTCCATTGGTGTTAGCCTGTCCTGTAACTGTCTAGACACAGCAGTAAGCAAAGATGCACAAGCTGTACTACACCCAGCCAAATCTTCATCTTTAACATAGTTCAATAAGACAAAGTACCAATAGACAGAACCTGAAAGCAAATATAAAAATATCAAAGTTCCTTTTCTCTCATTTTTCTGTAACAAAGAGAACTTCAGATAACATAATATACCTCTTTTTTCTAGAAAGAATTTTCTAGAAAGAAAATCTTTAAGGACAGCATATAAAGACAAACCAGCTCCCTGGAAGAATCAAAGATGGCAATGACAATATGAATCACAGCCTGAAGTGTAGTCTTATAGTAAGAATTTCAAACTTATTTTGCAGTCTAGGTATTTAGGTGTTCAGTAACCTGAGATGACTCTGAGGGACATTTTAGAATAGATGGAAAATGGAGAAACCATATGTCCTTCAAACTATTCTTCCTAAAATGTGGTTCCTCTGTACTGAAATTTTCAAACACACTGGATGGCAGTGTGCTACTAGTACACCTTAGCAAGTGAACGGAGTTTAGTTATTCTACGCTGCTGGTTAGATACAGACCGACATGGCTTAAAGCATGATTATGTTGGTGTATTTAAAGTTTCTTTTATGAAATTTGAGATATATACCTACTAAATGCATCCCATATTTGAGCATCCTGCGTCTAAGATTATCCTCAGGAAACTGTTTTAAACACTAGAAACTATTAACTGTGAAAAACTAATTTGCAAAAGTTCTACTCCACATAGCACAGGGTTAATAATTTTAGCCAATATATGTTCAAGATAAATATAAATGGAATCCTCATTTACCTAAATTAAGATAATGATTATATAACCATTTACCAACTAACTTTGAGCAAGCTTTCTTCGGGTATACCATAAAGATCAAATACCATAAAGATCAAACACTTGTGAAATATCTATCTCATTCAGATAACTTGTTGAATGAATTGATTATTTACAAAGCAGAAGATTGTGGGAAATGTCTACAAAAAAATAATATTAGGTTTAAAAGGCCAAATCAGTATCCCTTCATAGTAAACTTATACAACAGCAAAAAACATAAACATCTTTATGTGCTATTTTAACGGGTTGCTTTATAATTCCTACTTGATACTACACTCATCTTGAATAGCATATCAGAGGCTTCAAGTGCTGGGTAAACCACTAGCCCATTTTAAATCACTACAATTTGCCGTAATCCCTACCACACAATATATGCATGTACGATTACACCTGGACATCTGTACTTATTTATGTCATCTCCCTGGCACTTGCTGGCTTTTTACTTTGTGACATATAATCTACAGTCAGTAAACAACCAAATAACTCAATGATTTTAATGAAGCTACAGAAAATATATGAATTGAAATAACCTGATATTTACTAAACTGTTCCACTAACCCTTTCCTAGGAATATTATAGAACACAGAGTGCCTGATCACCCAACCACAATTTATCAACCCCTGGAAATAACAGGCTATAGTGGGCAAAAACTTTTGAGAAAAATAATTAATAATAATCCTAAGTATACTTGTGAGGTATTTCCTATGACTACAATTATTTGTGATTAAACTGATTTCACATACCACCAGTTGCTGCTGCAGGTAAAAATGACATATTATCAAGTAAAGCCTTCAACAGAACAGATCCAAATCCTGGTTGACATGGGTCACACTTGCCATTACTGAAAAATTATTAAAAGGAAAATTTTAAAGACATTACTCAAGGTCTAACCACAACCCTAAGCCTGATGTAATAATTAAAAAATTATAAAACATATTCATAACGATCACAGGAAAAATTTGCCTTAAAGTGTCAAAGACAAGCAGAAAGGTATTAGAGATTAATCATACTAAAGGTCTTTGTAACTATTTTCTTAAATGCACTAAATCATTCTCTTTACAAAAAGGGCAAATAAGCAGGTACTATCAATATTGACTATTACCTTTTAATTACCTTCTCCTAGCTAGTTTGAGTTTCAGGTTTAGAGAAAATGATCTGCACAATGTTACAAATAAGCTCAATAAGACTGTTATATAACAGGGAACATAGTTTCAGGTGAAGAATCCAAAATATCTAGGAAGAATAAGAGTGTAAGTGGGGAAAGGTTTCCCCCTCACCAAATTCCCCAAACCACCAATAACAGGCAGAGAAGCCTGGTAGACTTCTTTTATTAATAGACTTATTTAATATTGACATTTTGCCCTACAATCAAAATTCTTTTTTAAAATCTCAATAACCCTCAATAACATTGGAAAATTCTCTTAAGTTATACATACGTTCATCAAAGATCACATTATACTACAGGCAAGGTATCACGCACCAGACTGTAGATGCATCTACAAAGTATTTTCAACATAAAAATACACCAACCTAATACACAAGGCTAGAAATCGGGCACACTTATGGGCCATGCTTCGTCCTGCCTCAAAGAAGCAAATGCGCACAATGTCTGAAAGACGTTTTCGTGTTTTTGAAAGTAGGCTCTCATTTCCCTCCTTTGAGCTGCAAAACAACAGCAGAAACTTGGACTCATCTTTAACTTTAACTAAAACATCCAAACGGCAATCATCAGTGAAAGTAAAATCTTTTACTAACCTTCCTGGTCCATTTGAATGTACTCCAGCCAGCCAACAGAGAGTATCCAACACGAGGCTCTGCGCATGTTCTGTGATTTGGCCATCATCTGCTTTTCTGCAAAGAGTGCTAAGAAGTTTCTCATGAAATTCTGAAAACTGTAACATGGCACATCGCTGTACTCTACGAAAAAGAAAATGTAAGTACATTAACAGCCAAAATAGAACAACTCGACTAAAGCTATCATAATCCTGTTGCTCACGTAATGCTTCATTTTAAATCATAATTATCACAATAAAAAACAAATTTTAGAAATTAAATATTACAACAAAATATTGACCTTTGAATTTAACATTAGGGTATTAAAAGATTTTAAATAGCATATAAGCCCAAATAACACGTCTTGCCAGCCACACCCTCCCCACTCAAGGCACCCTTACAAGCGCTGCCACGCCAATCCTCTTCCACATGCTGCTGTAAAAAAAATTAGCATAGTGTGCTTACGAAAATACCTCATGGCGGGAGGGCAAAGCTGGCAAACTAAGGAAGAAGGTGCGAGTTATTTGCACAAAAATACAGTATCTGCCTTGTAGAAATTTTTAAAAGAAATGAAGTTTACAATAACGTATTAGAGTCTGATAAAGAGTGAACATAACTTCAAATCATGTTCATTTCTTCTCTCGCTCTAAAATATTTATTATATTCCTAATATATAGCAAGCACTATGTAGTAGACACTAGACATAAACCAGTGAGGTAGAAATAACTACTGTGCTCACTGAGATTATAATTTCTTGAGAGAGATGCAAAGCAAACAAAAATTTTCACGTAGAAGTTAGAATTTTACTTTTTTGTGTGTTGGTATGTTTTTTGAGATTTTTCCTTTGTGCTTTTACTATTAGACTAACAAGGGGAGGAAATGAGGTTACCTTTCCTTAGAAACTGAAGTTTTCTTAAATCTTCGAATGGTGACTGAGACCTCTTGAAGTAAGTCACAGCCCCGCAGGTTTTCAGATTTACGGGTGCCACTTGCACTTTCATTCTTAACATTAGATGATTTTTCCTAAACATACACAAATAAGTAATTGAATGAACAACAAAAAAAAAAAAAGTAAAAAATAATTTATCATTAAAGTTGTGAAATAAGGGTAAATAATATAATTATGACTATCAAAACATAAACCTCAAATTAGAATGATAAATTTTTCACTCAGATTCAGCGAATGATTACTTTTACCTAGAATTATGGGGGGGGGGGGGCACAAAAAAATACTGTGTTTTAAAGGCAATAATCCAGTGATTATAAAGATTTTAAAAAGTCAAAGTCCTAAGTCTAAGTCCAGGTTACAGCACTACAAACCATATGAGCTATACTAGCTCCACATCTCTTAAGGTCACTCACTTTCAGTATGAAAAATGGAGAACAAATAACTGCCCTGCCTACCTTAGAGTTATTTTGAGTAGTAAATCAGATAAAGTACATGCAAGTCCTTTGAAAAATTAGATGACCCATACAAATATAAGACTGATATTGCTACCACCATTGTTTATGAATAACGATGATAAGAAACCAAACCTCCAGAGTTCAGGAGAATCAAGATCAGACAATTATGAAGCATCTGAATGGTACATAGTGGTAGAAAATCAGGACATAGTTCTAAAATCACTTACCATTTCTCTTCCTGTATCCTCCCCCAAAAAAGAAGTGGTGGTAGAAAAACCAATCAATGTAATCACCAAATAAATAAAACAAATGAGAAGAATCACATGATCATCATCTTAAGCAATGCACAAAAGGCATTTGATAAAATCCAACACCCTTTCCTGATAAAAACTCTCAGCAAAATAGGAATGAAAGAAATATTCCACAACATAATTAAGGGCATATATGAAAAACCAACATTATTCTTAACAGAGAGACACTGAGGGCATTCCCCTTGAAAATGGGAACAAGACAAGGATACCCTTTATCACCATTCTTACTCAACATTGTACTGGAAGTCTGAGCCAGAAGAATAAGGCAAGAAAGGGAAATAAACTGTATCCAAACTGGAAAGGAAGAAGTAAAATTATCCTTATTCAAGGACGACATGATCTTATACGAAGAAAATCCCAGAGACTCCACAAGACAGTTACTGGAACTAATAGAAGGATTCAGCAAAGCAGCAGGGTACAACAAGATCAACACACAAAAATCAGTTGGGTTGCCACACACTAACAAGGAAGACTTGGAAAAGGAAATCAAGAAAACAGTACCATTTTCAACACCCCCAAAAGGATAAAATACCTAGGAATAAACCTAAGCAAGGACAGAAAAGACTTACACAAGGAAAACTATAAAACACTACTATAAACTAAAAGAGATTTACATAAATCGAAAAATATTCCATGTTAACAGATTGGAAGACTTACATTATGAAAATGTCAATACTACCAAAAGCGATCTATAGATATAATGTGAACCCAATCCAAATCCCAACAACATTCTTAAATTAAATGGAAAAACTAATCTCCAACTTTATATGGAAAGGAAAGGGGCTCCAAATAGCTAAATCAATATTGAACAAGAACAAAGTAGGAGGTCTCACACTTCCCAATCTCAAAACTTACTATACTGCCAAGGTAATCAAAACAGAATGATACTGGTGCAATGACAGACACATAGACCAACTGAATAGAATTAAGAACCCAGATATAAATCCATCCATCTATGGACAGCTGATTTTCAATAGAGGGTCAAAGCCATTCAATAGGGGAAGAAATAGTCTCTTTAACAAATAGTACTGGAAAAAACTGGATATCCATTTGCAGAAAAATGAAACAGGATCCATACCTCACACCATGCACAGAAACTAACTCAAAGTGGATCAAAGACCTAAATGTAAAAGCTAAAACTATGAAGTTCCTGGAAGATAACATAGGCACTAAACCAGAGGTCCTAATTTTCTGCATGAATATACTATCAAACACAACTAAAACTGCACGAACTACAGAAGATAAATTAGGTAACTCAGATCTCCTAAAAATTAAATACTTAATGCTCATCAAAAGACTTTACCAAGAGAGTAAAATGAGAACCCACAGACTGGGAAAAAATCTTTAGTAACAACATATCTGATAAGGATCTAATCTCTAAAATATATAGAAAATTTCAACAACAACAAAAAGACAAATAATCCAATCAAAAACTGGGCTAAAGACATGAACAGACACTTCACCAAAGAGGACATTCAGGCAGCCAACAAAGGCATGAAAAAATTGCTCACAATCATTAGGCATTAGAGAGATGCAAATCGAAACTACAATCAGATACCACCTCACCCCTGCAAAAATGGCAATGACCAAAAAAACAGAAAGCAAATGCTGGCGAAGTTAGGGGGAGATTGGAACTCTTATTACTGATGGGATTGTAAAATGGTACAACCCCTATGGAAAACAGTATGGCACTTCCTCAGAAATCTAGAAATAGAAATATCTTGTGATCTACCAATCCCACTCCTTAGGTATATATCCAAGAGATATAACAGCAGTGACACAAATAGACATACATACACCTATGTTCACTGCAGCATTATTCACAACAGCAAAAAGATGGAAAGAACCTAACTGCCCATCAACAGACGAATGGATAAACAAATTGTGGTACATACATAAATGGAATACCACACAACTATAAAGAATAACAAGGAGTTCGTGAAACACAACATGGAAGAAACTGGAGGACACAATGGTGAGCGAAATACGTCAATTACAAAAGGACAAATATTTTATAGTCTCACTATTATAAAAAGTCAACAACAGATATACACACAGAAACAACGCTCTTTGATGGTTACAAGAGATGGGAGGGAGAGGCAGGGGGAATCACTTTTTAGATAGCAGATACTTGTTATTTTGATGATGGGAAAGGCAAAACCAAATATGAGTGAAGTCAGCACAACTTGACGAAAGTAAACGAACACCAAGAAGTACCGTATTTTCACGCAAACAGCATGTGCCATCTACGTTTGTTTGCCAACCGTGCCCTTCCACCATAAGTATTTTCATAAGCACTGCTATGTCCATTGTTTTTACATGTTGCTGTAAAAAGAAAAAAAGTAGCATAGGGCACTTATGAAAATAAACTCGCCGAGAGAGGGTGCAATTGGCAAACAAATGTAGAAGGTGAGTGCTATTTGTGTAAAATAGGGTACACAAGCAGAAGGGACAATTTCAGTAAATGCTATAACAATTCTGCAACAACAGTAACAATCAAAAAATATACGTGTGGTTACAGAGGTAGATATGTACACATATATGTGTACAGGAAGACATATAACGCACGTTCATGTATAGGTGTATCTGTAGGAATACATGTATACACATTTTTATACATAACAAAGCACATAGAGGGCATAGTTATAGAGGCGTCCTAGAAATATCCAAACACATCATAGGATTGGTTTACTGGGTTAAAAAGCTTAGGACCGTAGTCTCAGGGGACAAATCAGTCAATCTGCATAACATAGTTCATAAAGATAATGTGCTACATCATACCTTGTAACTAGCGTCTAGTGTCTTAGAAGCTTGTGAGCGGCCACCTAACATATAACCATTGGAATCTACTCACAGAGAGCAAAAGAGAACGAAAGAAACAAAGGCTCAAAGAAGAAACTAGCCCATAGGACTAAGAGCCTGCAAGAAACACAGTCTCTTCTAAACTGAGACCAGAAGAACTAGATGGTGCCTGACTACCACTACCGACTGTTTTGACCAGGGACACAATATAAGGCCCCAAATACAATGGAAGAAAAATGTAGAACAAAATTTAAATTCCTAAAAAAGCCCAGACCTAATGGACTAACAGAAACTAGAGGAACCCCAGAGACTACTGCCCTAAGATATTCTTTGAACTTGGAACTGAAGCTATTTCTGGAGGTCACTTATCAGCCAAATAATAAATTGGCTTAAAAAATAAACAATATCAACTATAAGTAATGTGCTCCCTTAAAGAGTCAACTATATGAGACCAAATGATCAACTTTTACCCAAAGAAGAGAAGGCAAGGAGGGGAAGAAAAGCTAGATGAATGGACACAGAACAAACAGAATGGAAATAATGAGAATACTGACACATTGTGAAAATTGTAACCAATGTCAAGGAACAATTTGTATAAAATTTGTTAAACAGGAACTTAATTATACAACATAAACGGCGACTATACACGTGCACCTCACGGGACAGAATACAAAGGAATCAAACTGACTACATCTGTGGAAAGAGATGATGTAAAAGCTCAAAATCATCAGTCAGAACAAGGCCAGGGGCTGACTGTGGAAACAGACCATCACTTGCTCAATACGCAACTCCAAGATGAAGCTGACAAAAATTAGACCAAGTCCACGAGAGCCAAAGTATGACCTTGAATATATTCCACCTGAATTCACAGACCATTTCAAGAATAGATTTGATGCACTGAACACTAATGACCGAAGATGAGACAAGTTGTGGAATGACATCAAGGACATCATACATGAAGAAAGCAAGAAGTAATTGAAAAGACACAAAAGACCAAAATGGATGTAAAAAGAGACTCTGAAACTTGCTCTTGAACAGAGAGTGGATAAACCGAATGGAAGAAATGATGAAGTATAACAGCTGAACAGAAGATTTCAAAGGGCAGCTCAAGAAGACAAAGTAAAGTATTATAATCAAATGTGCAAAGACCTGGAGCTAGAAAACCAAAACGGAAGAACACAATCGGCATTTCTCAAGCTGAAGGAACTGAAGGAAAAATTCAAGTTCTGAATTGCAATATTGAAAGACTCCACGGGAAGAATACAAACGATGCGGGAAGCATCAAAATCAGATGGAGAGACTTCCAGCAACATGGCACACTAGGCAGAAGCACCACACTGTCCCTCCACAGCAAAGATCCAAAAAACCAAGCCAAACAGAGAAAACAGCAATCCTGAAACCCTAAACATCAAATGAAGAGATAAAGAACTCAGCCAAGAACCAAACAGAATAAGAAACTGACACAGAACAGAGAGCAAGGAGACATACATGCAGAGGTCCCCTACCAGCTAACGCAGCACGGATCTGCCATCTTGGACTTCTATCAGAGACCAGCGAACAGGGGATACAAGAAAGCAGCTTCATGCAGCCAACAGCAGGAGACAGAATAACCAGTAACGAGTGATATATGCCTTCCCACCCCCCACCCTTTTTCGCCTCCAGTCTCTTGGCCGGGAAGCACCAGCTGCTTGGATTCTACCAGCCCGCGCTGGCTGACTCCAAGTGCCATTTGTTGGCTGCTGATGTTGCTTTTTTCCGCTTCTTTTGAATTCTACCTTACCTCTCACCATCTCACCCTCCTTACGCCCAAATACCTAGCTCCGCGCGCCATCTTTTCTTCTTCCTGAGGGGCTGCGGAGCTGCTTCCCGGTCCATGCTGCCATGCTGGTGGGATCCCAGGGCTTTTCACTATTTGCTTGTTTTGATATGTTTGTTTTCTTTTCCATTTCTCGAGTTGAGAGCCTGTTCTGGCTGGGCAGGGCTGCGCGGCTTGGGACCTAACCCCCATGCTTGCGCATATGCGCAGAGGGATCCCTGAGAGCATTTCTTTCTTTGTGGTTTTTGTTTGTTTTTTTTTTTTCTGTTTTCTTGGGGGTTTTTCTTTTTCGTTCTCTTTAATTTGTTTTGTTTTCTTTTCCTTCTTTTTCCCTTTCCGTGTTTCTTCATTACTGAGTGTCTCGCCTCTCTATACTTTCCTTATCTTCCTGTCCCCTGAAACCCTGGGGCTTACTGACACTTCTACGCCTTCTAGACAGGCGGTACTTCAACACCCGGGAACAACCTCCTCTGACCTCGTAGCCGCATCACTGGGATCCCTGGGAGCTTCACTTTTCTTTCTAACTTTCATTTATTCACTATTTTCTTTTTACATTTTTTTCTTCTTCTTCCCCTTTTTGTTTTTCTCCATTTCATGGTCTCTCATCTCTCCACTCCAACAGAAAGCTCCCCTAGCATTCTTTTTTGTTTGTTTTTATAGATTTGACTCGTGTTCCTTTCTTCTCTCTCCCATATCCATCTTAGCTCCACACATCATAATCTCCCCGCTTCATCCTGCCTACCTACACCGTGCGTTTAACATCACACCACCAAGCAGCACGGGCACAGCCTACCAGAACCTGCCCTGCACGGGTTACTGACCCAACCTGCATGGACTACAGACCCACCCTGCTGGCTGTAGTAAGTGCCACAAACAACCCATCCCAGCAACTTCTCTTAGGCTAGACCTGCCCTGCTATACCATATCTGAGCGACTGACCCTGCCAATTGGAGAAGGAGGCAAAAAGTATCCACAGAAAAGCAAACAACAAAGAACACACAGCCCACCTGCTCACACACAGCCAAATTTAAAAATAAATAGGACAAAACAAACAAATCTACAATCAATAAACAAGAAAAATAACTACTGAATCCCCCGAAGACAGCAGACAATATCAAAACATTTACAAACCAGGACAGGATGGTTCCAGCAGGCATCCAAAATAAACACCAGATGACTTTCCAGTAAAAGAAAAGGCACTAGAACTACCTGATAGGGAATTCAAATCTCTAATAGTCAGAATTATCCAAAAGTTGTAGCAAAGAGCAGACAAAAATGAGGAAAAAATAGACAAATTCATGAAAAAGGCAGACAAATTCATGGAAAATACAGACAAAAAATTGGAAGAATTCAGGAAAATAATGCAGGAACAAAATGCCAAAATAAATTCACAACTAGAAACTATACAAAAACAACAATCAGAAATCCAAAAGATAAACAACAAGATTTCAGAAATGGATGGTGGCACAGAAGGGCTGAGGAGCAGATCTGAATGGTGGAAAACAGGATCAGTGGCACTGAAGACAAACACTTGCATACAACTCTGTTTGAGGAAAACTCAGAAAAAACAATGAAGAGAAATGAAGAGACCATGAGAATGACGTAGGAAACAATCAAAAGCAAAAATCTGCGTGTGATCAGAATTCCAGAACAGGAGGAGAAAACAGAAAACACAGAGAGGATCAATGAAGAACTGCTGAAAAAAAACTTTCCCAATATCATGAAAGATGAAAAGCTGGCCATCCAAGAAGCTCAACGAACCCCATACAGGATAGACACCAAAAGAAAATCACCAAGGCATACCATAATCACACTCACCGAAAACCAAAGACAAAGAATCCTGAGAGCAGCTCATGAAAAACAGGAAGTCACATACACAGAAACAATAAGACTAAGCTCAGATTACTCGGCAAAAACCATGCAGGCAAGAAGGTAATGGGATGACATATATAAAAGCTTCAAAGAAAAAAACTGCCAGCCAAGAATAATATTTCCTGCAAAACTCTTGTTCAAATATGATGGTGTAATTAGGACATTTCCAGATAAACAGAAATTAAGGAGAATATACAAAAATGAAACCAAATTTATAAGAATTATTAAAGGGACTCCTTCGATCTGAGGAAAAACAACTTCAGCTCACGGGCTGAATCTAGGACACAGGATCGTACCAGCCAGATACACATCTAGGAAAGGAACTCCCAAGTTCTATCCAAAACCAATAAAAATACAACAGGGAATCAGAGCAGTTAATCCGTAAATGACAACAACATCAGAACAATAAAAGAGGGAATAAACGGTGTAGGTATAGAAACTTCTAATGGAGAGGAAGGCAAGGCGATGCCAACAATAGACTCCTTCAAACTTAGAAAAGGTAAATTTTACGTTAACCACAAAGAAAGTTAACAACCATATTCATAAAAATAAAGAGGAAAAATATAAAGTCTCAGTAAAAACAAAACCGACAAAAACAAAAGAAATTAAAAAAATCCACACACGAAACAAATTCAGCCCTGGAGAGTAAGAGGAACAAAGAAAACGTCAGCACCACAAAAAAAAAGCACTACAAAATGACCGCAATAAACTCACATCTATCAATAATTACAATGAATGTATAAGGCCTAAATGTACCCATAAAGAGATGGAGTGACAGAATGGATAAAAAAACAGGATTCATCAATACACCATCTACAAGAGACACACTTTAGAAACAAAGATGTGAATTTACTAAAAATCAAAGTTTGCAAAAAAAGTATCAAGTTAACAACTACCAAAAAAGAGCAGAAGTGGCAATAGTAATCTCAGATAAAACAGACACTGAAACAAAATCTACCATAAAAGACAAAGAACGACACTATATAATAATCAAGGGGACGATCCATCATGAAGACATAACCATAATAAACATCTATGCACCCAATGACAAGGCTCCAAAATACATAAAACAAACTCTAACAGTACAGAAAAGAGAAACTGACAGTTCCACAATAATAGTAGGAGACGTCAACACACAACTCTCAGTACAGGGCAGAAAACCTAGAAAAAAACTCAGCAAAGCTATAGAAGACTTAAAGGCGACAATCATCCAAATTGGACTCATGGACAAATACAGAACACTCCATCCAACAGCTGCAAAGTACAGATTCTTTTCCAATGCACACGGAACGTTCTCCAGAATAGACCACATTTTAAGCCACAAAGCAAACCTCAACAAAATCCAAAACGGTGACATAATACAAAGTAGCTTCTCTGACCATAATGCCATCACGGTACAAATTAACAACAGAAACAGCAAAGAAAAAAATTAATTACATGGAAACTGAATAACACCCTGGTTACAAACAACTGCATAATAGAAGAAATGAGAGATGGAATCAAAAAATTCCTAGAATCAAGCGAGAACGAAAACACATCATACCAAATCCTTTTGGACACAGGAAAGGCAGTCCTCAGAGGACAATTTATAGCAATAGATGCACACATCAAAAAAAACAAAGGGACAAAACCAAATCATTAACTACACAACTCAAACAAAGAGAAAAAGAACAGCAAAAAAAGCCCATAGCCGCCAGAAGAAAGGAAATAATAAAGATCACAGAAAATATAAATGAAATAAAGAGAAAAACAATAGAAAGAATCAACAAAACCAAAAGTTGTTTCTTTGAAAGGATCAACAAAATCGACAAACCACTGGTCAGACTGAGAAAAGAAAAACAGGAGAGGACACAAATAACCCAAATAAATGAAATGAGCGACATTACTACAGACCCAACTGAAATAAAAAGGAACATAACCGAATATTATCAAAAACTCCACTCCAACGCATTTAAAAAACCTACAGGAAATGGATAAATTTCTGGAAACACACTACCTACCCAAATTACAACAAAGTGATGTGGGAAATCTAAACAGACCTCTAACAAGAGACTGAAAAGGTAATAAAAAAAACTTCCAACAAAAAAAAGCCCTGGCCCAGATGGCTTCACTGAAGAATTCTACAAAACACTCAGAGAAGAGCTTGTACCAGTACTACGCAAACTATTTCAGAACACAGAAAAGTAACCCACACTTCTCAATTCATTCTAGAAAGCCAGCATAACCCTGATATTAAAACCAGGCAAACATGCCACAAAAAAAGAAAATTACAGACCAATATCTCTCATGAATATAGATGCAAAAATTCTCAACAAAATTCTAGTCAATAGAATCCAGCATTATATCAAAAAAATAATAAACCACGACCAAGTAGGATTCGTATCAGGTATGCAAGGATGGTTCAACATTAGAAAATCAATCAACGTAATCCACCACATAAATAAAAGGAAAGAGAAGAATCACATGATCATCTCAATAAACACAGAAAAGGCATTCAACAAAGTCCAACACCCATTCCTGATAAAAGCTCTCAATAAAATAGGTATAGAAGGGAAATTTCTCAACATAATAAAGAGCA
>NW_004443941.1:34389188-34487815 GCF_000243295.1 Trichechus manatus latirostris
AACCTACAGACTGGGAAAAAATTTTTGGACAGTACAAGTCAGACAAAGGTCTAATCTCCATAATCTACAAGAAAATCCAACACCTCTACAACAAAAAGATAAATAATCCTATTAAAAAAATGGGCAAAGGAAATGAACAGACACTTCACCCAAGAAGACATTCAAGCGGCTAACAGACACTTGAGGAAATGCTCGCATTCACTAGGCATTAGAGAAATAGAAATTAAAACCACAATGAGATACCATCTCACCCCAGCATTACCAGCAGGAATCAAAAACACTCGAAATAACAAATGCTGAAGGGGCTGCGGGGCGATCGGAACTCTTACGCACTGCTGGTGGGAATGCAAAATGATACAACCGTTTTGGAAAATGACATGGCGCTTCCTTAGAAAGCTAGAAATAGAAATACTATACGATCCAGCAATCCCACTCCTAGGAATATACCCTAGAGAAATAAGAGCCGTCACACAAACAGACATATGCATACCCATGTTCATGGCAGCATTGTTCACAATAGCAAAAAGATGGAAACAACCTAGATGCCTATCAACAGACGAATGGATAAACAAACTATGGTACATACACACAATGGAGTAGTACGCAACTGTAACAGAACAATGATGAATCTGTGAAGCATCTCATAACATGGATGAAACTGGAGGATATTATGCTGAGTGAAACAAGTCAATCACAAAAGGACAATTATATGAGACCTCTATTGTAAAAACTCATGAAAAAGTTTACACACACAAAGTAACAATCTTTGTTGGTTAAGAGGGATGGGAGGGATGAGGCGGAAATACTAAATAGTCAATAGAAGTGGTATCTTTGGTGAAGGGTGAGACAGTACATGATACTGGGGAAGCCAGCACAACTTGTACAAGGAAAGGTCATGGAAGCTAAAAAAACACATCCAAACTCCTTGAGGGACTGAATTGTTGGGTGGAGGGCTGTGGGGACCATGGCCTCCGGGAACATCTAGCTCAACTGGCATAACACAGTTTATAAAGACAACGTTCTACATTCTGACTTGATGAATAGCATCTGGAGTCTTAAAAGCCTGTGAGCAACCATCTAAGATACTCCACTAGTTTCACCCCTTTGGAAGCAAGGGAGAATGAAGAGAACAGGATACAAGGAAAAGATTAGTCCAAAGGACTAATGGAACACAGCTACCAAGGTCTCCACCATATGAGTCCAAAACAACTAGATGGTGCCCAGCTACCACCACTCACTGCTCTGACGGGGATCACAACAGAGGGTTCTGGACAGAGCTGGAGAAGGACGTAGAACAAAATTCTAACACACACATAAAAGACCAGATATACTGGCCTGAAAGAGACTGGAGAATCCCCAAGAGTATGGCCCCCAGACACCCCTTTAGCTCAGTGGTGAAGTCACTTCCAAGGTTCACCGTTCAGCCGGGGATTGGACAGCCCCATAAAACAAAACAGGACTAATGTGGCACAGCAGTCCAGGGACAAGGACTAGAAGGTAGAAGGGTACATGAAAGCTGGTGATAGGGAACCCAAGGTTGAGTAAGGACAGTGGTGACATGTAGTGGGGTTGTAATCCAGGGTTACAGGGCAACAGGTGTACCGTTTATTGAGAAACTATTTTGTTCTGTAAACCTTCATCTAAAGTGAGAATAGCAGCACAACTGGAAGAACATAATCGATGTCACTGAATTGCGCATGCAGAAATTTTTGAAATGGTGTATCTTTGGCTATGTATATTTTCACCAAAATAAAAAACAAAAGGTCGAAAAGGGAGAGTGTTGACATGCCGTGGGGTTGCTAACCAATGTCATTAATAAATGTGTACTGACTGTTTAAACTATTTATTCTATAAACCTTCACCTAAAGTACAATTAAAAAAAAAAAAATCAGAGGGAAGGAATACAGAGAGTCTGTACCAAAAAGAACTGGTCAACGTTCAACCATTTCAGGAGAAACAACATGATCAAGAATCAATGGTACTGAAGGAAGACGTCCAAGCTACACTGAAGGCACTGGTGAAAAACAAGGCTAAAGGAATTGACAGAATACCAACTGAGATGTTTCAACAAATAGATGCAGCATTGGAAGCACTCACTCTTCTATGCCAAGAAACTTAGAAGACAGCTACCTTGCCAACGAACTGGAAGAGATTCATATTTGTACCCATTCCAAAGAAAGGTGATCCAAAAGAATGCAAAAATTATCAAACAGTATCATTAATAACACACACAAGTAAAATTTTGCTGAAGATCATTCAAACGTGGTTCCAGCATTACATCGATAGGGAGCTGCCAAAAATTCAAGCAGGATTCAGAACAGGACATGGAATAAGACATATCCTTTCTGATGTCAGATGGATCATGGCTGAAAGCAGAGAATACCAGAAAGATGTTTACCTGGGTTTTATTGACCATGCAAAGGCATTTGACTGTGTGGGTCATAACGAATTATGGATAACATTGAGAGGAATGGGAATTCCAGAACTATCAACTGTGCTCATGAGGAACCTGTACTTAGACCAGCAGGCAGTCGTTCAAACAGAACAAAGGGATAGCGTGTGGTTTAAAGTCAAGAAAGGTGTGCATCAGGGTTGTATCCTTTCACCATACGTATGCTGAGCAAATAACCTGAGAAGCTGGACTATATGAAGAAGAATGGGTCATCAGGATTGGAGGAAGACTCATTAACCTGCAATATGCAGATGACACAACCTTGTATACTGTAAGTGAAGAAGAATGGAAGCACCTACTGATGAAGATCAAAGACCACAGCCTTCAGTATGGATTACACCTCAACATAAAGAAAACAAAAATCCTCACAACTGGACCAATAAGCAATATCATGATAAACAGAGAAAATACTGAAGTTGTCAAGGATTTCATTTTACTTGTATCCACTATCAACGCCCATGGAAGCAGCAGTCAAGAAGTGAAACGATGCACTGCACTGGGAAAACCTGCTGCAAAAGATCTCTTTAAAGTGTTAAAAAGCGAAGATGTCACTTAAAAGACTAAGGTGCACCTGACTCAAGCCATGGTGTTTTTAATCGCCTCATATGCATGTGAAAACTGGACAATGAACAAGGAAGACTGAAGAATTGATGCCTTTGAATTATGGTGTTGGTGAAGAATACTGAATATACCATTGTCTTCCAGAAGAATGAACAAATCTGTCTTGGAAGAAGTACAGCCAGAATGCTCCTCAGAAGCAAGGATGGCGACACTTCAGCAAGGATTGCAAGAGGTCGTCTCACACCACTTCGGGCATGTTACTAGGAGGGACCGTCCCTGGAGATGGACATCATGCTTCATGAAGTAGAGGGTCAGCGAAAGAGAGGAAGACTCTCAATGAGATGGACTAACACAGTGGCTGCAACAATGGGTTCAAGCATTAACAACGATTGTGAGGATGGCGCTGGATCGGGCAGTGTTTCCTTCTGTTGTACACAGGTTTCCTATGAGTAGGAACAAACTCAACGGCATCTAACAACTAACAACAATTTGCTGTCTAAGCTTTCCCCTAGAAGACAGTAAAATATTTATTTATTAAAAAGGAAGAAGTGGTGGGTGACTAGTAGAGGGCATAGAAAAGAACTCCCGCATCTTAGGAAATAAGTATTATGGTCTAAAATAATCACTCCCTACTGAGTGTACTTTATAAAAGCTAAGTAGTTTGCCTAAGTTAATTCAAAATACCTTCTTCTTAATTACGTTTTAAGTCACTACAAAGAAAAAACACAAACAAACCAAGTAGCAAATGAAATGTCAATGAAGGGTCATACTACTTCCAGGAGTATGCCAAATCTCATCCACAATGTTTAAAACACCATAGTTATAGCTCAAACTGACACTTTTTCATACCTTGCCTGCTGCAACTTTTGCCAAGAGTGAAGCAAGTGAGTAACCCTTGTTACTCTGATGTTTTAGGGATGTAAGTCTTACTACTGGACGTATGCCACCATTACAAATCTCATCTGGTCCTCTTTCATGCACTGCCTTGACATGGATTAAAAATGAACGGTATTTTCCTCCTGCCATACCTAGGGGAGTTAGAGAGAATGGAGTAAATAACTGAATCACCAAAAGAGCAAATTGTTTTCCATCTTCATAGGGCAAGTTAAATAATTAACTCAGCAAAAGGAAATATACACTTGGCCAGAATATTCAAATTGTACTGTTTCAGAATATGGTTGAACATGTTTAATATGTTGATAGCAAAACACAAAAAACACAGGGGTTATATGAACAGTCTAATATAGAAAATTTTAACTGTTATAAACATTTGGTGTGGATTTTTAATCACAGAAATTTTATGAACTGCAGAAAAACACAAAGAACAAAATAAAACCATTATTAGAGGTACCACCCCCCCACAGATAATCATAACATCATTATATGTATCCTTTCAGTCTTCTTTATGCATGTATACATGCATGCACACATGTACATACACACAAGCATTACAGTAGTAACAGCTAAAAATGCACAGCCTTTGGAGGCACTGCCTGGGTTTTAATAATGGCTCTGCCATTTATGAAGCATGTGACAAACAAACCTCTCTGTGGTTCAGTTTCTTCAAACGTAAAATAAGAATAATAATAGCACTTACCTCAGAATTAAGTAAAACGCTTATAAGTGTGCTTGACACAAAGGATGCACTCAATAAAAATTAGTGTAATACTTAGAATATTAAATTTTCACTTAATAATTATAAATATTGTCAGTATTCTGTGTTTTACATTGCTTTAACTAAATGGAGATTATACTACACAACGTATGTGTGAAATATATTGCAAAAATACCCTAACATTAATATACCCACTCACCATCAAACCATCAGTCTATTGTTACATTAACCAAAAAACCAAACCCGTTAGCGTCAAGTCAATTCTGACTTACAGTTACCCTATAGTACAGAGTAGAACCGCCCCATAGGGTTTCCAAGGAGTGGCTGCTAGA
Organism: Trichechus manatus latirostris; assembly: GCF_000243295.1. Classification (NCBI taxonomy): domain Eukaryota; kingdom Metazoa; phylum Chordata; class Mammalia; order Sirenia; family Trichechidae; genus Trichechus; species Trichechus manatus. Next base: position 34,394,149 of record NW_004443941.1, read on the forward strand.
TTCAACCTGCTTTTTGGTTAGCAGCCCAGCTCTTAACCACTGTGCCACCAGAGCTTGACTATAAATGACACATGCTGGCACTACACTGTTACACTGTTCTTATTGCTCTATGATCCTATGTTCTAGTATCTGACTAGAGACTCCATTCTCAATCTTCTTTATCTAAATTTCTTTGACCAGTCTCACTCTTTTATTCTTCTATAAAAATTTAGCAATTATTTTCTCCAGTTCCAAAGATGATTGTTTTGGGGATTTGATGAGAAATAAATCTTCGTAAATACAGAAAAACTAATACTGTTACATTATTGAATATTTCTAGGTAAATATCATGTATTTCCATCTTCCTTTTTGTCAAAACCAATATTTTAACTTTCATATAAAAATTTAAGTTTCACACGCTCATTGAACAAAACTAACTTATATTGTAAGCAAAAGGAGAGAAGAGGTTGTATTAGTTTTGCTCACCCTCTAACCTACTATGTAGCCTAACACATCAAAGGGTATGAAAAACTCAGTAAATGATGGAGATGTAGTCAAGAAAGCACAGTAGAAGTTGTATATATACTATGTCTGCAATTAAATGTAAATGTGTTAATGTGGACAAACATTATGAAGGAATTGTTCACAAGCTAAAACAGTTGTTATTTCGGTGGTCAGATATTTTCTTGGTTTGGGGAAGGATCTCTACACCTCATATCACCTTCAAGTTTTCTATAACAACTGAGATACGGTTTTGCTTGTTCGCTTTTTTTATCCACCCCGGGAGTACAGAAGGTGAAATAAAGTCCTACTGCTACAATTTCTATTTATTATCCATTTAATAGCTCATTATTTTTAAGCATACTTGAATTATAATTAGCCCAGATTTAAGACACTCAAATCACTATATCTGATACTATCAAAACTCTTCTGTAAAAACCCTCTTTTAATATACAATATAATCATCATATACAACGAACACTCTGAAGACACAGGGCACGCACGGGAAAGGTAAAAATAACAGAACAAAGTGTCCGATTACTCGCAAGCGCTCTGTATATCACACTGTCATGGATTGAATTGTGTCCCTCCCAAAATATCTGTCAACTTGGCTGGGTCATGATTCCCAGTATTGTATGATTGTGTAATCTGATGTGATTTCCTTGTGTGTTGTAAACTCTATTACTATGTTGAGGTTATATGTGATCTCCTTATGTGTTCTAAATTCTATCACTGTGATGAGGTTATACTGATGAGGTTTACAAGATTAGATAGTGTCTTAATCCAATCTCTTTTGAGATATAAGAGAGAAGCACGCAGAGACACGTGGGAACCTCACACCACCAAGAAAGCAGTGCCGGGAGCCCGTCCTTCGGACCTGAGGTTCCTGCGCTGAGATGCTCCCAGACCAAGGGAAGACTGATGTATCACAAGGACCTTTCTCCAGAGCCAACAGAGAGAGAAAGCCTTCTCCTGGAGCTGATGCCCTGAATTTGGATTTGTAGCCTACTGGACTGTGAGAGAATAAACTTCTCTTCGTGAAGCCATCCACTTGTGGTATTTCTGTTAGAGCAGCACTAGATGACTAAGACATTAAGTCACTTTGTATTCACTTTCTTTATGTTTTTTTCAAGAAGTACTAAGAACCTCTGAAACTATGGCCTCTGGATGCACTGTTAACCCAGAACTGAAAGCATTCCCAAAGCTCACTCTTCAGACAAAGGTTTAGACAGGACTATAAAACATAAAATAATACACGTGAGGAATGTGCTCCTTAGTTCAATCAGATATACAAGACCAAATAGGCAGCTCCTGTCCAAAAGCAGGGTGAGAAGGCAGGAAGGAACAGGAGCTAGTCAAACAGACACAGGGAACCCAGGGGGAACATGTTGTCAGATTGCAAGATTGTAACTAACATCACAAAACAATATGTGTATAAATTTTTAAATGAGAAATTAACTTGAGCTGTAAATTTTCACCTAAAGCACAATTTAAAAAAAAAAAGTACTAAGACCTCCACAGCAGAGAAGAGGTTGAGAAGTACCACATAACCACACAGTCACTTATGAAAGAAAATGACTTCAGCTATCAGAAAACTGATGGTATTTCCCAAACAAAACAGTATCTTACATTTTTGAGATTAGTTTTAAAAAATTTTTTTTTTTTTTTAAACAATTGTAGCATTATTGGAGCCCTGTTGGCGCAGTGGTAAAGAGCTTGGCTGCTTACCAAAAGGTTGGCAGTTCAAATCCACCAGCTGCGCCTTAGAAACCCTATGGGCAGTTCTTCTGTGTCCTGTAGGGTTGCCATGAGTCGGAATTGGTTCAACGGCAATGGGTGTGGTGTGGTGTGTGTGTGGCATTATTTATCCTGCTTTTGTAAAATGTATTACTTTACCTTTAACAAGTTTGGGGCTTGTTAATGTCAACATCCCAGCATGTCCTGATAAATCAAGGCCACTAGCAAGCCATACTGGCCCACATAGGATATCTTCTTTATGATCTTCTAAAAATGGACATAATCTAAGACCTAAAGAGAAAAATACACTTTTAACTTAGGCTATCATTTAAAATGTAATATTTAATAATCAAATATCCATTCCATTTACATGTAATACCACCACATAAAATACCATACTTTAGAATGTGTTCAAATAAGAATTCACTGTCATGCGAATAAAACTATAATCAATTATCTCATATACTATTATCAATAGTATGTTGCTTTCCGGTACCATATTATTTTATATTTCACTGTGATTTTCATTAAAGTTATAAAACAACGACTTGATTTCAACTCTCAAGCTATTAAATAATAAGAATGTGAAAATTAGTGCAGCTGTGTTCAGAAAGATAAACTGAAAGTTAGAGCATACTGCCAAAGCAAAATTATAGGTTATTTTTTAATTGTGTTCTTAAAATCAAGTTTTTGCAAGCCATAAGGAAATCTCTGCCCAACATGATTCATTCAGACCACTACTCCTTTTACTGTCAGGGACAACAGCTCTATAATTTAACTCACACTGTGATTCCTCTACATCCATGTGCCGAATTTCTTCATTCAAATCAACCAGAGACGGTTTCCCATTTTGTTCCACTTCAATGTTAAGAGCTGGAGACAAAGGAAAGGTGATCTGCCTATCTACTGCTGTTTCTAGAGGATAAAAATATTAGTAAACTTAATTTTGCTTAATATCAATGACTTACGTGCCTAAAAATCTAAAATGCTCTTTAAACTGAGGACTACTGTGATTTTTCTCGGGGGAGGAAGAAAATTAGGTTCAATTAATTGTTTCATACACTCTCCTCTCTTTTAATGGGAGTAAAATATTCACCTGAGTAATTTTTGGCAACCACACTACAGTTCTTACCCTAGGCTGCACAGTACAAGCACCTATAGAGCTTTTTAAAATACCAATGCCTAACTCCTAAACTCAAATCAGAATCTGTCATGATTCAAAAGAATACACACACATACAAATACACATATAACATAATACAACACATACATATATAATCTTTGACTCAGGAAATTTTTCAGGTTTCAATGTTTGTACCTCTAGTGTTCAAGATTAAGATAGCATTTTACTCTGAAATTATCCCCAGCCTTTTTAACTGAACTATTAAGGAGAAAACACCGAAAACGCCTAGTTCCTAATACACTATATGTGTGCAACCTGTTTTAAGAATTAAGTATATCAAATTATGAATTTTTAAGGAAGATAAATGGATGGGTATATTACTGGCTTTATGAGTGTATTTACTGAGCTTCATTAATAACCTTAAGAGAATGTGCAGTTTCCCTAACAAAGTTCTTTTCACAATGAAGTCTCCTCTTAGAAAAATGTGTAAGACTACTAATGCTAAAAGCAAAACTAATTCACAGAAGAAATAATCCCACTTCCCAGGAAGCATGATTAAATTACTCATGCTTATGCAATTCTGAAAATTTTTTAGTAAATACTAAAGAGTCCTGAAATGGTCTCTGGAATAACTTTTGTAAATAAAATCACAAAAAAGTGGGGCAGGCAAATAGCACTGAGATGTAGGGAGAGATGTCAAACCTGGGCAGCCAAGTTGAAAACACTTTTTTTCCCCCAACTACAAGATAAAATATTCAAGTACAGGTTTTGATCCATTCTTACCATTGACTTTCCCTAAGCCTGGAGCTTTATTTTTCAGAAGTGTCACTTGTATCTGGGGAATATTGGTGATGTTTGAGTTCAAAACAAATTTGAAATCCACATGTCCAACCATACAAGCTTTAGGTAGAACTAACTCAAAGACATGCTCATCCCAGCTGTTGCTGCAAATAAGAGGGGAAATGTTAAATAAAGCAAAAATCTTTATTCGGTAACAGTCATATTGTCATTAATATCTTTCATACTTTTTTGATTTGCAGTCTTCAACAAAATTTAATGTTTCTCAATGGGATGAGGAAAGAAGACAAGCAGCACTCAATAGAGACGTTAAACTTGGGCCAACGAATGACCTTACCTTAGGAATCTATACCTGTCTTGAGAACTGTACATTACAATAAACTCTTGTTCCTCATAAATACTCTAAATATGCTGAAAAATAGAATCTCTAAACCATACTCTTCCACTACATTTCAGACTGATATTCAAACGCCTACCAAGTATATGTCAAACTTACCATGAATAAAATCAAACAACTTGTATACTCATTCCCAATCTCAGTAAACAGAAACTATTTTTCAGTTAGCTCCAGCCAAAACCTTAAGAGTCATATTTGACTCTCTCTCACACCAGAAGTTCAATACATAAGCAAATTCCGTTCCCTCTACCTCTAAATTATATCCAGAATTCGACCACTCTTTTCACTACCTCCATCAAGCTACCTTTTCATCTCAATTACTGCAATAGCATCCAAACTAGAATCCTTGTTTCTGTAACTATCCACACACAACTACTCATAATCTATTCCTCACAACAGTCACATTAATTTTTATAAAATATAAACCATATCACATCACTCCTGTATTCAAAACCTTCTAACACCTTCCCATCTCACTCAGGGTAAAAGTCTTACTATGGCCTATAAGTTAGTTCATGATCTGGCTTCCAGCTACCTTTCTGACCTTACTTCTTGCTTTTCTCTACTACATTCACTGCAAGCATCACTGGTCTATCTTACCCTTCTTAGAACTCATAAAACATACTCCTCAGAATCTTTATACTTGCTATTGTGCCTGAACTACTGTTTCCATGGGGGTCTGCTCTGGCCCCTTGTATAAAAAATGTCATATACATTTCAAATGTCTCTCATTTTTGCTCTCTCTCACACACACACGTACAATCAAACATGCACACACCCAACAACTAGTCTATCAACATATTGTATTTTAACATTCTTCATAGCAATTATAACCAAATGACATACTACATATTTGTTTATGGTCTGTCTATCCTCACTGAATATAAATTCCATGAGAGCCACATTACTTGTGCCTATAAGAGTACACGAACAAGCATTTAAATATCTGTTAAGTAAATCTGTGAAAATGAATGACCAAAATCATTGCAATGGTGGATTATTCTATTTATCCTAAAATTTAAGAATAAGAACATAGCAGTTTCTAAAGTCAATATGACAACTACAAACAAACAACAAAGAAGTCATTAATATGCAGAAGTTAAGCCACAGTAAAATACTTAAGAATTGTTTCCTCTAACAAATATTTAATAGGAAATTAAATATCTTAAGAGAACATTTTACCTGTCAGTCTGTAGTTTCCAAGTTCTAGTATGTTGAGCAGCATCTCCATGGTGTTGTTGATGTAAATGTTGAGGATGCCTCCTTTGCTGCTGTTCTTGTTGAACTTCTACCCAGCATGGAGGAACAGTAGCTGAAAATCGTGGAGTCAGGGTCTCAAAGCGAGTTAGTTCCACTAAAGACGTCAAGATTTCAAGGGTGAATGGCTGGTCCACCAACAGGTCAACTCCTTAACGTTATTGAATGTGGTTTTTGAAAAAGTTATTTAAGAAAAAACAAAAAAAAAGTTTTAATTTTCCTACTTTGGGTCTATTTAATTATAAACACTCACCAAATATCTGGAAAACTAATAAACTGGACTTGGGGATAAAGTACTTATGACTTCATAGTAAGTACAGGACAAAAAATTCTTTACAATTACAAGCTTATTTCAAATCACATTAGTCCCTGTTAATGTAAATTCATCTTTTTCTCAAAGATCATTTAAATCTGATTAGAACAATATTAAATATTGTTTATAAAACATTAACAACATGAGCAAATGTCCCTTCTTTGAATAAAATTATGTACTCCTTTATAACCTAATTCATCTTTCCTCTGTTTGAAGGTATTTTTACGGCCTTTCCATCAAAATTCTTCTCCACTGTATCAAAAATCTATAAAAAATGAAAACACTCAGTAGGCTACCTTTTAAAGCCAAGTTATATAGTTAACAAAGAAAATCAAGTTTTGGTTAACTGTAGTAAGAGAAATGACTGAAGGAATGTATGAACAGCTAGTATAAGGCAGTGGTTCTCAATGGATGTGGAGGAGTAGTGGGGTGGATTTTGCCTCCCCCAGGGGATATCTGAAAATATTTGATTGTCTCAAGGAGTAGGAGTGGAGCAGACGTGTGCTCTACTAGCATCTAGTGGGTAGAGGCCAGAGATGCTGCTAAACATCCTACAATGTATAGGATGCTCACCCCACTCCCCCCACAACAAGAAAGAATTATCCAATCCAAAATGTCAATACTGCTGAGGCTGAGAAACCCTGATATATAAGGTAATGATGATTACCAAATATTATACTAATAATTCCTTAAAAAAAATTTAACAATCACTAAAATTAACATATACTAGTAATCACTAAAAGTTTGCCTTTGGTGCAAGGAAGGATGATCAAATGCGCAAATACAAGTATCCATGAAGATCAAATACCAACTCTATGAGTTATATATACTTGGAGTATATTTTGAGTTTTAATATACTTTTCATTAAAGATTTATTAATCTTCTTATAAATCCTAGGTCCTGGGGATAAAATGTAGTAAGTGCTGTGAGTACAACACAACCACTCTATGCAAGCATAAAAGGCCTAAAAAGAGGCATGAAGTGGGGGGGGGGGGAACGCAGCTTTCTAGATTAGTATGAAATGTAAACAGCATGAAACTGAATTGCATACTTTAAAAAAAAAATTAAAAATTTATTGTAGCTGGAGATTGAAAACAAGGCTAGGTTTATTTTATAAAAGTCCACAAAGTAAAGATTTTTAAGCATGAAGTAACATGCTATCCTTCCTTCTTGTGAACAATAGTGGTGGAGGGCACTGTAGAACACAGGTGGGAGAAAAGGCAAAACAAACAAATAAAAACAAATCTATTTGAAGGTTCAGGATGAGGCAGTGAGGGTTGCAATATACCACTCCAGCTAGAGAATATCGTCAGCTTTTGTATTCCAGTAGTAATATTAGCCATTCCACCGATTTTACACTTACTTAATGAACTCACCTCTCATGTTTTTTCCGTCTCTAACTAGATCAAAAACTACTTAAGGACGTAAATAATGTTTTTACCTCTTTGGTGACTTCACCCATACAAATCGGCCTAAAACAAGTTGAGGATTTTGTTCATTTTAACGTTTACACTATCTTCCAGCTATTGGAAAAATGATGATAAATGATATGCAAGAACAAGTCTGGTAAAAGAATGTCAACATGAAATGAGCTACCTCAAAATAATCAAGAGTTGATTATAAAAATAGAAATGTTTACTATCATATAAAAAGTTCTCAGAAAACTTTTAACATCACAAGAATTCACGTTTAAAAAATAATTTAAAATTTTATATTGTACCTGAAATACCAGGACTTGAGGGATTTGATAAAGGTTTGGAACCTTCTGAAGAGGATTCTAATCCTTTAGAAAGAGATCCATCCACTAGTATATCAGCTTCATCAATATCATCACAGGTTCCTCCAATTTGGAGAAAATGAAGCTCACCACCTATATTGTAGTAAAATTCCATCAACATAGATACTGGAAAAATGGATAAACATTCAAGCGCATACTATTTAGTTAAGAAACTTAATTTAGTTAAATAATATGCAATAGGCAGACAAAAAAGGTAGGTAGTAAGAAGCCCTGGTGGTGCAATGTTTAAGTGCTTGGCTGCTAACAGAAAGTTCAGTGGTTCTAAACCACCAGTCGCCATATGTGGCAGTCTGCTTCTGTAAAGATAAAAGCCTTGGGAGCGAGTCAACGTGGTGCCATAGACAAAAGCACCATGCCATCCCTCTGCAGCAAAGACCTAAAAAACAGATACAAATGTCAACCCTAAAACCCTAAGCATCAAATGAAGGGATAAAGAACTAGATTAAGCACCGAATGGAAAAACAAACTGACAGAGAACAGAAAACAAAGACAGTTACAGAATGGAGTTCCGCTGCCAGCTAATGCGACACAGATTCTCCATCTGTGAGCACATCCACCAACAACCCTGGACAGGGAGTATGAGAAGGCAACTTCATGCAGCTTTCAAAAGAAGACAGATCACCCAGTAGCCAAAGATAAACAATTTCCCATCCCCTACTCTACCCCCTGCACGCTGCCTTTGTTGCTTTGCAACAGGCCACGGTAGCTTGGCCGGAAAGACACCGGCGCACTGCTGCACTGGGTCCACCACGGCCCCAAAGGCAAGTTCCCTCAGTGCCATTTTGTTTTGTTTTCTTTTTTCTGCTTTTCCCTTCCTTCCTTTCCCTTCTCCTGCCCACCTAGTCCCAATGCGCCAACCCAAACTCATCTTGAAGGGCCATGTTGCACCACTCAGCTATAAAGCCACTGGAACATGGCCTCACGGGGTCGGCCCTGGCCTCAACCGCTGGCCAATTCAGCACCATTTTTTTTTTAATCTTTCTATTTCTCCCTTTTCCTTCTCCCTCCCACCCAGGCCCCGCACTGTATATACCCCTTCCTGATGGGCTGTGCCACACTACACAGCGAAAAAGACTTCAGCACCCTGGTTCCACTCTGACCAGTGCTGCACATCCGAGTGGAACCAACGCAGACCTCCAAACCCTTGAACCCTGCCCTGCCACGGCACCACCAGACCCACCCTGCTGGCCCTAGTTCATGCCGCAAATGACCAATCCATGCATCTCCCCTCGACCTTCTGCTGGATCTATGTTGTTTTATGATAGTTGAGAAACGGGTCCTGATCACCGGGACAAAGTGGTGAGAACTATCGTGCCCACAGATGAGCAAGCAACAAAACACAATAAACCTACCCACCAAGACATAGCCCCATAAAACAAAAAAGCAGGATGAAACAAACAAACCTACAATCAATAAACGAACAAAATAACTCCTGAATGTATCGGAAACAGCAGACAATATAAAAACATATTTCAAAAACAGGAGAGGCTATCTCCAGGAAACAACAAAAATAAAAACACTAGATGACCTTCAAGTAGGAAAAAAAAGTACCAGAACTATTGACAGAGAATTCAAAAGTCTAACATTAGGGCTCTCCAAGAGATCAGGAAAAAGATGAAAGAAAACACAAACAAAACTAAGAAAAAAGACAAAATCATAGAAAATACAGACAAAATCAGGGAAAACACAAACAAAGCAAAGTAAGATTGAGGGCAACCATACAAAAACAAGATGTCAAAATAAACAATTAGAAATCATAAAAAAACAGCAAATATAAATCCAAAAGATAAGCAAAAACAATACAAGAACAAAATGTCAAAATAAACTAGAAGTCACAAAAAAAAAAAAAAAAAGGCAATCAGAAATCCAAAAGATAAGCAAAAAGATTTCAGAAATGGACAGCACAATAGAAGGTTTTAGGTGCAAATCTGAAACAACGGAAGAGACAGGATGAGGGAAATTGAAGACATCCTTGCATATCACTTTGAGGAAAAATCAGAGAAAAGAATGAAGAAAACCTAAAAACTATGCGGGATAAAATGAAGAACAAAAACTTGCATATGATTCAAGTCCCCGAAACGGGAAGAAGATGGAAAAAACAGACAGGATCACTGAAGACTTGCTGACAGACCATCCAAGAAACTCCATAAATCCAATACAGGGTAGACACCAAAAGAAAATGATCAAGACATGTAATAATCACACTCACCGAAACAAAAGACAAAGAAATAATCCTGAGGGCCACTCAAGAATAAAAACCAAAAGTCACATAAAAAAAGGGAAATAACAAGACTAATCTCTAATTGCTCAACAAAAACAATGAAACTAAGGAGGCAATGGAATGAAATATATAAAACCTGAAAGAAAAAAACTGCCAACCATGAACTAGATAGCCTGCAAAACTCTCACTCAAATGTGATAGCAAAATTAAGACATTTCAGGATAAACAGACGTTAAGGGAAAAACAGAAAAACCAAAGCAAAGTTACAAGAATTATTTAAAGGAGTCCTTCAGTTACAGAATCAACATTAGATGACAACCTGAATTTAGGACACATGACACCATCAGCCAGATACCAATCTAGGTAATGAACTCTAAGGATAAAACAAAACTAACAGATCTACAACACAAAACCAGAGACATCAATCTGTAAAGGACAACATCAGACTAGTAAAAGGGGGAATAAACGTCACAGGTATAGAACTTTCAAATGGAGAGGAACTCAAGGTGATATCAAGTATATGACAGACTGGTTCCAACTTAGGAAGATAGGGGTAAATTTCAAGGTAAACAGAAAGTAAGTTAAAAAACCTACTCATCAAAATAAAGAAAAACATAAACAAAGTCTACAGAAACGAAAAGCAAATCTACAAACAGAAGGAATTCAGCACAGGAAAGTAAGAGGAACAAAGAAAATGTCAGCACCACAAAAAAAGCACTAAAAAATGACAGCAATAAACTCACATCTATCGATAATTAAACAAAATATAAATGGTTTATATGCACCCATAAAGAGACAGTGAAAGAATGGATTACAAAAACATGACCCATCAATATGCTCTCTAGGAGATACACACTTTAGAAACAAAGACATAAATATATTTAAAATCAAAGGATGGAAAAAAATATATCACGCAAACTGCAACCAAAATACAGCAGAAGTGGCAATCCTAATCTCAGATAAAATACACTTTAAGACATTATCATAAGCGAAAAGGCAAAACATTACATTAATGATTAAAGGCAAAATCCACCACGATGATATAGCGATAATAAATATCTATGCACCCAATGGCAGGGATCCAAAATACAAACAACAAACTGTAACAACACTCAAAAGAGAAACTGACAGTTACACAGTAATAGTTAAGAGACTTCGATATACCACTCTCAGTAAAGGACAGAAAAATTAGAAAGAAACTCAACAAAAACACAGAATATCTAAAGGCCACAATCAACTGACTTGAACTCACAGACATATACAGAACAGCATCAAGGTATACATTCTTTTCCAATACACACAGAACATTCTATGGAATAGGCCACAAAATAACCCTTAACAAAATCCAAAACACTCAGATAATACGAAGTATCTTCTCTGATCACACTGCCATAAAAGTAGAAATTGATAACAGGAAGAGCAAGGAAAAAAAAAAATCAAAACCTGGAAACTGAGTAACATTTTCCTTAAAAAACACTGGATAACAGAAGAAATCAAAGATGGAAACAAAAAATTCCTAGAATCAAATGACAATGAAAACACATCATGGCAAAACCTTTGGGACACAGCAAAGGCAGTGCTCAGAGGTCAATTTATACCAACAGATGAACACATCAAAAAAGAAGAAAAGGATAAAATAAAAACATTAGCTTTACAAATCAAACAGAAAAAAGACATTCTGCTGGAGGTCCTAGCCAGAGCAATGAAGCTAGAAGAAACAATAAAAGGGCATCCAAATTGGTAGGGAAGAAGTAAAAGATTCTCTATTTGCAGATGATATGATCTTCTACACAGAAAACTCCAAAGAACCCACAAGAAAACTACTGGAACTAACAGAAGATTTCAGCAAAGTTACAGGATACAAGATAAAACAATCAGTTGGATTCCTTTACACAACAGAAAGAACCTCGAACAGGAAATCACCAAATCAATACCATTTACAATAGCCCCCAAGAAGATAAAATACTTAGGAATAAATCTAACCAGAGACATAAAAGACCTATACAATGAAAACTACAAGACACTACTGCAAGAAACCAAAAGAGACCTACATAAGTGGAAAAACATTCCTTGCTCATGGATAGGAAGACTCAACATTGTGAAAATATCAATTCTACCCAAAGCGATCTACACATACAATGCAATCCCAATTCAAATTCCACTGATATTTTTTAATGAGATGGAGAAACAAATCACCAACTTCACATGGAAAGGAAAGAGGTTCCAGATAAGTTAAGCATTACTGAAGAAGAATAAAAAAGTGGGAGGCCTCACACTACCTGACTTTAGAACCTATTATACTACCACGGAAGTCAAAACAGCTTGGTTCTGGTACAATAACATATACACAGACCAATGGAACAGATCTGGGAATCCAGACATAAATTTAACCACCTATGAGCAGCTGATTTTTGACAAAGGCAGAAAATCCGTTAAATGGGGAAAACACAATCTCTTTAACAAATGATGCTGGCATAACTGGATATCTATATGCAAAAAGCTGAAACAAGACCCATACCTCACACCATTCACAAAAACTAACTCAAAATGGATCTAAGACTTAAATATAAAATCAACAACGATAAAGATCATGGAAGAAAAAATAGAGACAATGCTAGGAGGCCTAATACGTGGCATAAATGCAATACGAAGAGTAAGTAACGATGCACAAGGACCAGAAGTGAGACAAGATAACTGGGAGTTCTTAAAAATCAAACAATAATGCTTATCAAAAGACTTCACCAAAAGAGTAAAAAGACAACCTACAGACTGGGAAAAAATTTTTGCCTATGACAAATCCGATCAGCATCTAATCTCCAAAATCTACAAGATACTGCAAAACCTCAACAACAAAAACACCAATAACCCAATTTAAAAATGGGCGACGGATAGGAACAGGCACTTTGCCAAAGAAGATATTCAGATGGCTAACAGACACATGAAGAAATGCTCACGATCATCAGCCATTAGAGAAATGCAAATCAAAACTACAATGAGATACTATCTCCCCCCAACAAGGCTAAAATTAATAAAAAAAAAAAAAAAAAAAAAACACAAAATAATAAATGCTAGAGAGGTTGTGGAGAGACTGGAAAACTTATACACTGTTGTTAGGAATGTAAAATGGTACAACCACTTTGGAAATCGATTTGGTGCTTCCTTAAAAATCTAGAAATAGAAGTACCATACAACCCAGCTATCCTGCTCCTTGGAATATATCCTAGAGAAATAAGAGCCGTCACCCAAATAGATATACGCACACCCATGTTCACTGCAGCACTGTTCACAATAGCAAAAAGATGGAAACAACCTAGGTGCCCATCAACAGACAACGGATAAACAAATTATGGTATATACACACAATGGAATACTACGCAATGGTAAAGAACCATGATGAAGCCGTGAAACATAAAATACAAGAAGCTGGAGGTCATTATGCTGAGTGAATTTAGTCAGTCACAGAAGGACAAATATTCTATAAGACCACTATTGTAAGAACTCAAGAAAAGGTTTAAACACAGAAGAAAACATTTTTTGATGGTTACGAGGGTGGGGAGGGAGGGTGAAGGTTATTTACTAACAAGATAGTAGATAAGAATTATCTTAGGTCAAGGGAAGGACAGCACACACTACAGGGGAAGTCAGCACAATGGGACTAAACCAAAGCTAAGAAGTTTCCTGAATACAATCAAATACTCTGAGGGACAGAGTAGCAGGGTTTTGGGGGCAGGGGACCACGCTTTCAGGGGACATCTAGGTCAACTGGCATAACAAACCTTATTAAGAAAATGTTCTGCATCTTACTTTGGTGAGTGGCCTCTTGGATCTTAAAAGCTTGCAAGCGGCCACCTAATATACATCAATTAGTTGCAACCAGCTGGAGTAAAGGAGAATGAAGAACACCAAAGACACAAGGTAAGTATTAGCTCAAGAGACAGAAAGGGCCACATAAACCAGAGACTTCATCAGCCTGAGAACATACGAACTAGATGGTGCCTGGCTACCACCAATGACCGCCCTGACAGGGAACACAACAGAGAGTCCCGGGTGGAGCAGGAGAAAGGTGGGGTGCAGAACTCAAATTCTAGTAAGAAGATCAGACTTCATGGTCTGACTGTGGAGACTGGAGGAACCTTAGAAAGGTTGGCCCCTGGATTCTCTATCGGCCCAGAACTAAAACAATTTCTGAGGCCAACTCTTCAGACCGGGATTGGACTGGACTGTGGGACATAAAGTGATACTCGTGAGGAGTGTGCCTCTTAGCTCAAGTAGATACAAGAGACCAAAGGGGCACCTTCTGTCCGGAGGTGAGACAGGAAGGCAGAGAGGGTTAGGAGCTGGCGGAACGGACATGGGGAATCCGGGGTTGAAAGGAGGAGTGTGCTGTCACAGTATGGGGAGAGCAATTAGGGTCACATAACAATGTACGTATAAATTCTTGTACCAGAGACAATTTAAAAAAAAAAAAAGTATAGCAAAAGCCCACAGCTACCAGAAGAATGGAAATAATAACTACATAGCAGAAATGAATGAAATAGGAAGAGAAAAACGACAGAAAAGAATCAGCAAAACCAAAAGTTGCTTCATTGAAAGGATCAACAAAACTGACAAACCACTGCCCAAGTTGACCAAAGAAAAACAGGAAAGGAAGTAAATAACACAAACTAGAAATGAAATAGGGGACGTTACAACAGACCTACCTAAAATAAAAAGGTTCACATGAATAACTCTACTCAAAAAATTTTAAAACCTAGAGGAAATGGACAAATTTCTGGAAACATACTACCTACCTAAACTAACAAAAAATGCGGTACAAAATCTGAACAGAGCCATAACGAGAAGAGAGGGAAAAAGTAATAAAAAAAAACTCCCAATAAAAAAAAAGTCTTGGCACAGCTGGCTTCACTGGAGAATTCTACCAAACATTCACAGGAGAACTCACAAAAGTACTACTCAAACTATTTCAGGACATAGAAAAGGAAGGGATACTTCCAAATTCCTTCTGTGAAACCAAAATTATATCAAAAGCACGCAAAAACACCATAAAAAAAATAAAACAACAGACCAATATCTCTCGTGAAGATGGATGCAAAAATTCTCAACAAAATTCTAGCCAACAGAATTCAGGAACATATTTTAAAAAATAATACACCACATCCAAGTAGGATTTATGCCAGGTATGCAAGGATTGTTCAAGATTACAAAACCAATCAATGTAATCTACCACATAAATAAAGCAAAGGAAAAGAATCACATGATCATCTCAATCGATGTACAAAACGTATTCGATAAAGTCCAACACCCATTTCTGGTAAAAATTCTCAATAAATAGGAATACGAGGAAATTCCTCAACATAATAAAAGATATGTGTACAAAACCAACACCCAACAACATTGTCAGTGGAGAGAGGCTGAAAACATTTCCCCGAGAACAGGAGCAAGACAAGGATGCCTTTTATCACCACTCCTACTTAACACTGTCCGTTTGTTGTACTGTGCGGACTTGCGTGTTGCTGTGATACCGGAAGCTATGCCACCCGTATTCAGATACCAGAAGGGTCACCCATGGCGGACAGTTTTCAGCTGAGTTTCCACACTAGGACAGACTAGGAAGAAGCACCTGGCAGTCTACTTCTGAAAATAATTAGTCAGTGAAAACCTTATGAATAGCAAAATGCTTAGTAAAGTACCGGGTCAGCTAAAAAGAGGAAGACCCTGAAAGAGATGGACTGACACAGTGGCTGCAACAATGAACTCAAGCATAACAATGATTGTGGGCATGGCGCAAGAACAGGCAGTGTTTCATTCTGTTTTACAGGGACTCTGTGAGTCAGAACTGACTCGATGGCACCTAACAATCACAACAATTTAACACTGTGCCTGAAGTCCTAGCTAGGGCAATAAGGCAACAAAAAGAAACAAAGGTCATCCAAATTTGTAAGGAAGACATAAAACTATGCCGATTCGTGGATGATGATACTATACGTAGAAAATTCTAAAATACTCCACAAGAAAACTACTGTAACTAATTCAGCAGAGTAGTAGGATATAAGATAAACATACAAAAATCAGTTGTATTCTATACACCAATAAAGAGAATGACAAACAGGAAATCAGGAAAACAATACCATTTATAATAGCCCCTAAAAAAATAAAATACTTAGGAATAAATCTAACAAAAGACCTACACAAAGAAAACTACAAATCACGACTGCAAGACTCCAAGAGATCTACATAAATGGAAAAACATACCACACTCATGGGTAGGTAGACCGAACATCATGAAAATGTCAATTTTACCCAAAGCTATCTACAAATACAATGCAATCCCGATCTAAATACTAACAGCATTCTTAAACAAGATGGAAAAACTGATCACTAAATTTATATGGAAAGGGAAGAGGCCCCGGATAAGTAAAGCACTACTAAAGAAGAATAAAGTAGGATGACTCACAATACCTGACCTCAGAACCTACTACACAGCAATGATAGTCAAAACAGCCTGGTACTGGTACAACGACAGACACATTGACCAATGGAACAGAATGAAGAACCCAGACGTAAATCCATCCACCTACGGTCACCTGACCTTCGACAAAGGCCCAAAGTCCATTAAATGAGGAAGAAACAGTCTTTTTAACAGACAATGCTGGAAAAATTGACGTCCATCTGTAAAAAAATGAAACAGGGCCAATACCTTACACCACACACAAAAACTTATTCAAAATGGATCAAAGACCTAAATAAAAACCTAAAACGATAAAGATCATGGAAGAAAAAAACGGGTCAATGCCAGGGGCTCTAGTATACGGCATAAACAGGATACAAACCATATCTGACAATGCACAAACACCAGAAGAGAAACTAGTCAACTAGGAGCTCCTAAAAATTGAACATTTACACTCATCAAAAGACTTCACCAAAGGAGTAAAAGAAGAACCTACAGACTGGGAAAAAATTCTTGGTTATAACAAGTCCAACAAAGATCTAATCTCCAAAATCTACAGGAAAATCGAACACTTTTACAAGAAAAAGACAAATAATTCAACTAAAAAATGGGCAAAGGATATGAACAGACACTTTATCAAAGACACTCAAGGGGCTGAGAGACATATGAGGAAATGCTCGCGATCACTCATTAAAGAAATGCAAATCAAAACCACAATGAGATACTCCATCTCGCTCTATTAATGGCACAAATCAAAAAAAAAAGAAAAGAAATTAACAAATATTGGAGAGGTTGAGGGGAGACTGGGAGTCTTATGCACTGTTGGTCAGAATTCAAAATGGTACAACCGTTTTGGAAAACAATATGGTGCTTCCTTAAAAAGCTAGGAATAGAAATACCATGTGATCCAGCAATCCCACTCCTGGGAACAAAGTCCTAGAGAATAAAAAGCCATCACACAAATAGACACATGCACACCCATGTTCACAGCAGCATTATTCACAATAGCGACAAGATGGAAAGAATCTAAGTGCCCACAGAAGAATGGATAAACAAACTGTTGTACATATACACAATGGAATACTACACAATGATAAAGAACAATTTTGAATATGTGAAACATCTCACAACATAGATGAATCTGGAGGATAATATGCTGAGTGATTATAACTCAATCACAAAAGGGCAAATAGTGTATGAGACCGCTATTATAAAAACTCACGAAAAGACTGACACACAGAAAGAAATAATCTTTGATCGTTATGAGCTGGAGGAAAATTGGGTAGGGAAACACGGTGCGACAGAGCCCCCACAGTGCTACATTCTTTACCACGATTCCTCCCCTACAGTGCTGTATTGAAAAATCATTTCCTTTGCTGGGCACCCCGTCCCACTTTGCATTTGAATCCTGATTTTGCTTGGAGGTTATGTGTAAAGCCCACTGCGCCTGGACAGTATAATTACGAACGTTGCTGACGTAACCTGTATGAACTCCCTACTTGTAAATCCTTTAAAATTAACTATTCTGCTTGCCCTAGGGAAGCAGTCTTGGCAGCAGGAGCTCCGACTGACTCTATTTCCTTGTACAACGAAATAAAGGTGCCTTTCCTATTCTCCCACCTCGGTCCTTCGTTTATTGGCCAATACGAGTCATGCCGAGTAAGAACCTGGGGTTTCCACTCAGTAACATTTCTGGCACGCCAGCCAGGAACCATCTGCTCAGTTCCTGAGACAGATCAGAAGACTGGCCCCGATGTCTGTTGCCACCAGGAGATTTCTCCTGGAGACCTTTGAGCAGCCCTGAAAAGTGATCCCCTCAAGACCCAAATGATGGCTCTGTGAGAGACACGAAACGTGTCTAGGTTGTTTGGTAAGTGCCTAGGTAAGGCCTTAGAAGAGTCCCAAGAAGTGGGAGAAATTGACCATTGAGGGCATTAGGAATCTGAGGTTATTTGGTAAGTAACAGGGTAATTCCTAGGTAAGGCCTTAGAAGAGTCCCAAGAAGCAGGAGGAATTGACCACTGAAGGCATAAAAGGCGCAGGTACCTGTTAAGTTGGGGCACCGGATTAGGTTGTGTGAGTGTGTAAGTGTGTGTATCTAGAGAATGCGGGACATTCAAGAGATCTTGAAATGCAGACCGCTAAGATGCATCCTTTAGAACTGGGAACACGGTGAAGGGTAAGACAGTAAACAACACTAGGAAAGCCAGCACAACTTGTACAAGGAAAGGTCATGGAAGCTCCACAGACACATCCAAACTCCCTAAGGGACTGAACTGCTGGGTGGAGGGCTGTGGGGACCATGGTCTCGGGGAACATCTAGCTCAATTGGCATAAGTTTATAAAGAAAATGTTCTACATTCTACCTTGGTGAGTAGTGTCTGGGGTCTTAAAAGCCTGTGAGCAGCCATCTAAGATACTCCACTGGTCTCACCCCTTTGGGAGCAAGGGAGAATGAAGAGAACAGGACACAAGGAAAAGATAAGTCCAAAGGACTGATGGACCACAACTACCAAGGCCTCCACCAGACTGAGTCCACTACAGCTAGATGATGCCCGGCTACCACCACTGACTGCTCTGACCAGGATCACAACAGAGGGTTCTGGACAGAGCTGGAGAAGGATGTGGAACAAAATTCTAACACACAAAAAAAGACCAGATTTACTGGCCTAGAGACTGGAGAAACCCCAAGAGTATGGCCCGCGGACACCCTTTCAGCTCAGTGGTGAAGTCACTCCCAAGGTTCACGGTTCAGCCGGGGATTGGACAGCCCCATAAAACAAAACGGGACTAATGAGGCACAGCAATCCAGGGACAAGGACTACAAGGCAGGAGGGGACAGGAAAGCTGGTGATAGGGAACCCAAGGTTGAATAAGACAGTGTTGACATGTCATGGGGTCATTAACCATTGTCATAGGGCAATATGTGTACTGTTTAATGAGAAACTATTTTGTTCTGTAAACCTTCATCTAAAGTACAACAACAACAAAAAGAATTATCTATGTGAGATCAAACTGATAGTGGCAACTCAGAAGTTTTGATGGTAAGCCTAAGGGATAGTTAAAGACAATGATTGAATAATTTGGAAAAGATACTGAGAATAGCAGCACAACTGGAAGAATGTAATCAATGGCACTGAATTGTACACGTAGAAATTTTTGAAATGGTGTATCTTTGGCTATGAATATTTTCACACACACACAAAAAAAAGTCCTCTAAGGTCGAGAAGGGAGAGTGTTGACATGTCGTGGGGTTGTTAACCAACGTCATAAAACAGTATGTGTACTGACTATTTAATGAAAAACTATTTGTTCTGTAAACCTTCACCTAAAGTAGAATAAAAAAAAATTAAAAAAAAAAAGAACTGGGAACAGAGACTCAGACATACATAGCTCTGGCAACATGCTTGTCCCTTTCCTACTTTTGCCTCTTTAAATATACAGCAAATAAAACCCTTCTTTTTGCTTTACTAAACTTTGTGGTGTTTTGTTCACCCTACAAGAGTTAATGGTGTATCGTTGCTGCAGTGATTCTAAAACCACGAATCCAGTTGACCTCGAGGAGACCTGGACTGCAGAGCAGATGCAGGCAAAAAGAGAGGTCATATTTTCTGGACCCAAGCATTTGCACTCCACGTCCCTTCAACAGCGATGGGGTCAGTGCTCTCGGAAAACAAGACTTTGCTTGTTCTTTTCCTCATGTTTTCTTAAGTTTTGTTTGGCATATTTGTTTGAAAAACCGGTTGTTTGATTAAGGAGAATCTTTCTTAGATTTTTGCTTGATTGTTTATTTAAGAGTAATATCTAGTAACTCTTGGTGAACTTCAGTTTAGGTCTGGATTCGGACATTTGAAACATTGAAGACATAATTCTATTTTGAAAGAGCTTTGAGCCACTATAAAGCACAAAAATACAGGCACGAGTCAACCAGTAAAAGCCATTAGGGTGGTCACCAGGGCTCATCATGAGCATTAAAGACTCCTGTGACAGGATAAGGTCGTCGCAAGACAGGCTAGAGCACTAGGCTGCCTGCCACCCACAAGCAAACACTTGTGCAACGAAGGTACACATTGGTCTAAGCAAAACACTGTCCAAACCCCACGGCATTTGTTAGGTTTCTTCCTGTGGCTCAGAGAATACCTGGAAAATAGTGCTCTGTTTTGCCAAATTTGCAGGGAGAAGTGGCAGCTCCTGACTTGCTTCATAAAATTCGCAAGGAGAAATGATGGCTCCATATCTGTTTTATGACAGACTTTCTCAGTAAAGAATCACAATAATACTCCTCCATGTCATGCTCTGGCAAGTTAATAAGTTTTATCTAAAACCTGTTATTTTCTTTGAATTGAGTCGATCTTAGCAAAAATTGCTATATACACTTTAAGAAACTAGAATCCCCATATCCTTGTTTTGTGTGGTATTGTTCAGTGACTTTATGTGGTCTTTCTGTCTCCTTTTTGTTCTGAGAGCTTGCTTCTGGTCTAGAGCATTGTGTCTAAGTTTCTGTCTTATATCAGGTTGGAGGCTATGGCTGAGAATTGCTGTTTTTTGTAGGGCTGTCTTAGAACCTCAGTTCTTTCCTCATCCAAGAAAAACTGTGTCTTGTGTCTGTCTTATGATTTAGATTTTTAGTAGCTACACTGAAAAACTCTATGTTTAAGTCAATCATAAAAGCAAAGCCTTTCTAAAGTAACTTAAGCTAGATATTATATGAAATGTGTTTTATTTAAAGAAAAAGGATAATTTTGTCTGAAAGTAAAACAGTTCCAGGGTATGAAAAAGGAGGCAAGCCTAGCAAAAAATTGCTAAAGGGCTTTGGTATCTACTGGGTAGATAAAAGGTTGTGATAAAGAGAAAGCAAAGCTGCTTTTCAAGAGAATAATAAAAGGGAAAGAAATTAGTTATCTTTTGCCTTTCAAAATGCCTAGATCAATTTAAACATATGTAAATGAATTGGGATGACCCCTCCCCAAGCCCCCAGTCTCACTAGCCAAGAATTGATGGATTCATTTACAAAACTGCTAAAGAGCTTTGGTATTTACTGGGTAGATAACCTTTCAAAATGCCTAGATCAATTTAAACATACGGAAATAAATCAGAATGGCCTAATCTTGCCTTCTACCATGAGCCAAAAAACAGAGGGGGTGGAACAACATCAGGGTTCCCCAGCCCCCAGTCTTCAAGGTCATATAGCTCCAGAGAAGCTTTTTGAAAGACCCCTTTTCCAAGTAGCTGGAGACCCTTTTAACATAAAAGGAGGTAAGAAAAATTGCTGCTTTCCTATAGTGATCAGAAATTAGGTAGATCTCAATCATAAAAGAACTGGAAACAAGTTCTCTCTGTTGTAAGGGAACTTCCTAAGAAACCAAAAAAAAAAAAAAAAAAGAAATCACAATGAGACACACCTGAAATGACCTGGGAAAATGTTTCCAACACTAGCCAGACACTTTAAGGTTATATCCATATCTCTGAATTGGTCAGTTGAGCAGAGACTTCGTGATTTCCAATGCCAGTTCATAAAATCTTTAAGGGTTAAAATTAGATTGGGAAAATATGGGTAATGGTAAAAGCTGAATGAAAACTTAAAATGTTTAAACAGACTTTCTTTCAACAAGTTATGTTTTATGGTATACAGGCTTAAAATAATTTCTAAGACCTTTTAGGTAACTTATTGATATTAAATTGAGTTACAGATATTTGTCATAATTTAAGTTTATACACTTTTGCTTTTTATGCCACATGAGAAAGAACATATATTATGTGTGTGTATTTGGGTCTGCTAATGAAGTGAGTTCATTTTTGCTATCTAAAGGGATGCACTATAAGAAGTATGCAACAAAGACAAGGTTTAAGAGGTTTCTTAAAAAGAAATTTGATATGGTCAAAAGTTTTATCTGTCTGACTAACGGTTTAATTTACGAGATTTTAGGAGTTTTAACGTTAAATAAAATATCAAACAAAGAATTGGGTTTCTTGCCGTTAAAATAACAAAATTTTCTTTGATTTCTGAGTTGAAAGGTTAATTTATTCTTCGTGTAATCTGCCTAGGAGACAACAGCTCAGTTTCTCATTAGAATAAGACTCCTGAGTTGAAGACCAAGCCACATGGTTTTGGCGGGGGGAAGCTAAGGCTTTTACTTTAAGATCTTTGGTTAAATAACTTACATATTGTTTCATATTGACCTATAATAAACTCCTGACAACTCTGAAACTTCATGGAAAGTCACAAAAAAAAACTTTTGTAAAAAGTGCTAGAAAGTTTTATTTAATAAAATACACGGAATGTGTTGTCAAAATCAAGAGAAACGTCTGATTCTCTTTGGGTTAAAATCTGTATGCTGGTATTTCCTCTTGTGTTTTTGCCTAATATT
Source organism: Trichechus manatus latirostris (assembly GCF_000243295.1). Classification (NCBI taxonomy): domain Eukaryota; kingdom Metazoa; phylum Chordata; class Mammalia; order Sirenia; family Trichechidae; genus Trichechus; species Trichechus manatus. The sequence goes on from NW_004443941.1 coordinate 34,417,089, forward strand.
AGACAGCAAATGCATAATATTACGTCATAATTCTACTATTATTTCTTAATTGCTAACTTGGTGACAACTTTATCAAAGCCAATGGTTTGACTGGGGAATTCATATCATTTACCCATGAAGTTTTTTTTCTGTTGTTTGTTTGTTTTAATTATTATTCAGGTATTTAGAGACTTGATAATCTTGGTATTTCTTGGTTTATCCTGACTATATGGTATTATGCCTCAAGATTATTATGTATTATATCTGAAGTGCTTTAAAAAAAATAGTTAATGATTATATTTAGAAATATTTTTATCTATATTAAAGTTGTTTTTTTTTTTTAACTGATTTTATTTGGCCTTTACATTATGCTTGTAATTTCTATCAGGTCTTTCACCATAGGAGTATCATTTTTATAAGTCAAACATGGCCATATTAAGTTTTGTCATCTGCAGATAAGTTTTTACTTTGCTAATTTGCTGAAAATGTTTGACCAAAAACATCTCAACAAAAAGATGGACTAGACTGAATAAAATTTCCCGAACCCCTATGCAGAAGCTGACAGGTTCACAGACTGTGGCTGATCTAGAATCACATGGAACAGAAATTAACTACATAAGACCAAGTAAACAAAAAAACTATGGGTTTTATGTGGGAATACTGCTGATGTTTTTTAAGGTCCTACTTTCTAGATAGAAGAAACAATTTTCCTTTCTCCTAAAATCATTTAACCAATGGTTTTAGATATTGTAACTCCTGAACTAGAAGTTCTTCTCTCATAAAAACTTTTGTGAAACTTCTGCTTCTCAGAAAGTGACCCATGACTATTAACAGGATGACCAAGGACAGAGAGCTTGCCCTTGAGAAGAACCCTTAGTATATTTTAAACAGATTAACTGAAGACCTCCAACAGGAGAGGTCCATCCTGTATCATCTTGTTAATCATGTATTCTCTAATGAAAATCTGGGTTGTCACATGTGAATTTTTACATACCTTGTGTTTCCTCTAGACAAATTTTGTGGGCGGTGGATCCAACTATACTGGTTTTAAATGATCCCTTTCCAACTTACAGTGAGTTTACGTGGGCAATCTCTTGTTTAGATTCCTGGTGAATGCATGGGCAAAACATTTTGAGGATTTTAAGATTACCTATAGATAGTCATAGTAATAATACTAATAAATATTGAAAAGGTAATGTTAAATTGTTACACACCATAAAACAAGAGTCAAAAAGAAACCCATTGGTCCAACACTCAGGGTATAGTTGGTAGCTTTAATTCTTAGTTATGGTACAGCTGAACTGGAGAAATCTTTAAGAAATTTATCAATCACTATGGAACAAATAACAAATGAAGTTGCTAATGAGATAAAAACACAACAATAATCTCTGACTTCATTAGCCAAGGTGACATGAGATAACAAAATTGCCTTAAGATTTTTTTATTAGCCCAAGAAAGTATAGTCTACACTGTAGCAAATACCTCTTGATGCATTTGGATAAATAACACAGGAGAAGCAGAACAGGATATACATACAATTAGACAGCAAGCTATCTGGTTACACACTGTAACACTGTTACAAACACTAAATTTATTTGGTTGGTTACCATCAGGAATAAATACATGGGTTAGATCACTACTGCAAAGGATAGTAATGTTCTTACTCTGCATTCTGATAGTATTAGGCATAAAAAAATTTATCTTCGATTGTCTTACACACTTAAAAGGGCAAAAGAAGCCCTCAGGCTAAAATGCTGATGTACATTGAGTCTGCTCACTTCAGCAATGTGACTGACATCGCTCTTAAGATCCTAGTGAAGAACCAGATGGTAGCTGGTGGAAAATCAGCACCATGACTTTAAAGAGCCTGCCATGGCCGCTGCCATCTAAGGGCTCGACTAAGTCCAGGTATTAATATCTCCAATCAAAAGAGTGATTTAGGAGATAATATTGGAGCCATTATTCCCAGTCATTGAGCATAAAGAATGAGACCCAGCTGGAGTTGGACTCACAGAGACTCATAAAGACACATTAACTGAGCCCTGAGGTAAAAGACAATAGCTAAGACAATCTGAAAAAAAAAAGAGAGAGAGAGAGAGAATCTTTTAGGGAGCCATTCATAGAAACAGGGAACAAAAGTCACTCTTTCTCTCTTAATGTTTAGTAAATAGTTATAAACCAACAAGAGGTCAGTAGCTACAATGAAAGGCCTAGGTCCAATATTTGCCACTCCTCGAAAATATGCCAAACAATTCCGAGCCAGGCTATAGTTCAAAATGGGGACACTGGTCTTGAATGACCAATGTCCAAAAAGAAATGGGAGTAGTGAGACAGAGTCCCCACCGTGCCGTATTCTTTACCTGGATTCCTCCCCAACAGTGTTGTATTAAAAATTTGTTTCCTTTGCTGGCCCCCCTACCTCCAGCTTTGCATGTGAATCCTGCTCTTGCTTGGAGGTTATATGTAAACCCCACTGCACCTGTATAGTATGATTAAGAATGTTGCTGATGTAACTTGTATGAATTCCCTACTTATAAACCCCTTTAAAAGTAACTTGCCTGCCTGCCCTTGGGAAGCAGTCTTAGCAGCAGCAGCTCCGACTGACTCCACTTCCTTGTACAACAAAATAAAGATGGCTTTCCTGTTCTCCCACCTTGGTCTCTTGTTTATTGGCCAATACGAGTCATGCCAAGAAAGAACCTGGGGTTTCCACCCGGTAACAACCAGATAACAGATAAGTGGTAACTCTGATGAAGGATAAGACAGTACACAATAATGGAGAAGTCAACACAACTTGATCAAGGCAAAGTCATACAAGATTCATAGACACATCCAAACTCTTTGAGGGACAGAGTTACTGGGCTGAAGGCTGTGGACCATGGTCTCGGGGAACATCTAGCTTAATTGGCATAACATAGTTTACAAAGAAAATGTTCTACATCCTACTCTGGTCAGTAGCAATGGGGTCTTAAAAGCTTGTGAGTGGCCATCTAAGATACGATTATTGGTCACACCCCACCTGTAGCAAAGGAGAATGAAGAAAACCATAGATACAAGGGAAAGATTAGTCCAAAAGACTAATGGACCACAACTACCACAACCTCCACCAGACTGAGTCCAGTACAACTAGATAGTGTCCGGCTACCACCACCGACTGCTCTCACAGGGATCACAATAGAGGGTCCCGGACAGAGCTGGAGAAAAATGTAGAACAAAATTCTAACTCACATAAGAAAGACAGACTTACTGGTCTGACAGAAACTGGAGAAACCCTGAGAGTATGGCCCCTGGATATCCTTTTAAATCAGTACTGAAGTCACTCCTGAGGTTCACCCTTCAGCCAAAGATTACACAGGCCTATAAAACAAACAATAACACAGGTAGATCAACCGTGTTCACAAGAGTAAAGGGGCACACAAGCACAGGGGCAAGGATGAGAAGGCAAGAGTGGACAGGAAAGCTGGACAAATAGAAATGGGGAATCAAAGGTGGAGAAGGGGACAGTGTTGACATGTCGCGGGACTGGCAACCAAAGTCACAAAACAATCTGTGTATTAATTATTTAATAAGAAACTAATATGCTCTGTAAACTTGCACCTAAAGTACAACTAAAACAAAAATTGTAGCCTTGGAAACTCTACAGGGCAGTTTACTCTGCTACATTGGGTTGCTATGATCAGGAATCAACTTGATGGCCAATATGTAAGGTTCTTGTGTTTTTTAAATACTATTTTAAGTGTTTAAATTAATTCATTTAATCATCATAAAAACCCTTGAAGGAGGAACTATTATTGTGGTCATTTTACAGGTAAGGAAACTGATGGACTAGCTATAACGGGATCCACAGCACAATCTCTTCATTCCAGTAGAACAAAACTGAACAAAGATTCTTAATTTTCTTAAACATTCACAATCAAACAAGATCAAATGTCTAGTTCCATATCTGTATCACAGAAAAAACTGAAGGTGAATCTGCAAATCTTTAAATGACAAAAAAAAATCAGCAAATAAAAGTATATTCTAACAACAGTATGTGGAGATTCACTTCCAGCATGAGAGTGAGGAGGACGACAAAACCTCTTTCCAAAAAGTAGCTACACAAAAACCAAACCAAACCCATTGCCGTCAATTCAATTCCAATTCATAGCGACCCTACAGGACAGAAAACTGCCCCCACGGAGTTTCCACAGAGCAGCTGGTGGATTCATACTGCCAACCTTTTGGTTAGCAGCCAAGCTCTTAACCACTGCATCACCAAAACCTCAAAAACAAACTACAAAGCTGGACAAAACTGTTATTCAACCAGGGTGGGGCAAGCCATGAAAGCAAGGAGATTTGCTGCTATTGTCAGAGGGAGCTCACATGATTTGGAAGCTGTCACTCAACTAGCAATTTCACTAGCAAGAATACAGGGAGGCTCATCAACTCTGGTAACCTGAAGATAGCATCCTGCTACCCAGGGATTTAGCACACAGTTTTAAGAAGTGAGACAAGCATAGGTGGCTTGATAACACTCCACGTATCTCAGGTTTGATGGGAGACTGTGCACATACACAGAAAAGACCAAAGAGGGTCAAGTCATTGACATATCCCTAGCCAACAAAGCCTTGGTGCATGTGTAGAAAAAACCTGAGAAGGAATGACAGAAAATAAAAGCCAGGGAACAACTGGAACAGCCTGAACTTTGAATACACTCCCCAATCCCCGAAGAGATTCATCAGCAAAGAGTGGAAACATCACTGGTTAAAGGTATTTGGGCATGACTTCTGATCAATTTTTGATCAACAGAAACCTAGGTTGATAAACACAAGCAACAAATATAAAGTCAGGATTAAAAGAAAGAGAGAGACGAGACATCAGCATCTGCATACTGCAGAAGTGAGAGATTTCATAAATTTAGTCAAGGTAAGTTTCAAAGCAATCAGAAAAATAAAACAGCTACAACAACTCTCAGGAGGCTAGGAGCAGAATCAAGAGTCTGTATAGTATATTCTCTAAAATGTCCAGTGTTAAGTGAAAAATTACAAGACATGCAAAGGATGAGTGACCAATACTAATTTAAAGAAAAAGAAAAAAGCAAATCAAAATTAAAAAAAACAGAAAATGACAAATTTTGGAGAGTCTGTGAGGAGACTGCAACTCTTATGCGGTGCTGGTGGGAATGCAAAATGGTACAACCATTTTGGAAAACAATATGGTGCTTCCTTAAACAGCTAGAAACACAAACACCATATGTTCTAGCAATCCCACTCCTGGGAATATAACCTAGAGAAATAACAGCCAGAACACAAATAGACATATGCACACCCATGCTCATTGCAACATTGTTCACAATAGCAAAAAGATGGAAAAAACCTAGATGCCCATCAACCTAGATGCCCATCACCAGATGAATGGATTAAAAAAACTATGGTACATACACACAATGATAAAGAACAATGACGAATCTGCAAAGCATCTCACAACATGGATGAACCTGGAGGGCATCATGCTGAGTGAAGTAAGTTAATCACAAAAGGACAAATATTGTATGAGACCATTACTATAAAAATTCATGAAAAGGTTTACACACAAAAAGAAAAAGTCTTTGATGCTTACAAGGAGGGAGGGGTGGGGATGGAAAAACACTACATAGACAATAGATAAGTGGTAACTTTGGTGAAGGGTAAGACAGTACACAATACTGGGGAAGCAGCACAACTTGTACAAGGTAAGGGCATAGAAGCTCCAAAGAAACATCCAAACTCCCTGAGGGACCAAATTAGTGTGCGGAGGGCTGTGGGGACCATGGTCTCGAGGACATCTAGCGCAATTGGAATAAAAGCTTGCGAGCAGCCATCTCCACAAGATACTCCACTGGTCTCACCCCGTCTGGATCAAGGGAGAATGAAGAAAACCAAAGACACAAGGGAAACATTAGTCCAAAGGACCAATCACCACAACTATCACAGCCTCCACCAGACTGAGTCCAGCACAACTAGATGGTGCCCACCTACCACTACTGACTGCTCTGACAGGGATCACAATAGAGGGTCCCAGACAGGGACTGGAGAAAAATGTAGAACAAAATTCTACCTCAAACACACACACAAAAAGACCAGGCTTGCTTGTGTGACAAAGACTGAGAAATCCTGAGAGTATGGCCCCTGAACACCCTTATAGTTCAGTACTGAAGTCACTCCTTAAGTCCACCCTTCAGCTAAAGATTAGACAGGCCCATAACACAAAACAAGACTAAGTGGACACACCAGCCCAGGGGCAAGGATGAGAAGGAAGGAGGGGACAGAAAGCTGGTAATGGTGAACCTAAGGGCAAGAAGGGGAGAGTGTTGACATGTCCTGCGGTTGGCAATAAATGTCACAAGACAATATGTATGTTACTTGTTTAATGAGAAGCTCGTATGCTCTGTAAACCTTCATCTAAAGTATGATAATAAATGAATAAAGCAGAGCAAAGTAACTAAAATGTTCATTAGAGGCTCAAAGGCAGCAGAAGCAATCAGTGGAATGACGAAAGATCACCAGAAATTAACCAATCTAAACAACAAACAGAGAAGATTAAAGAAAAATGAAATGAGATATGGGCAGTAGATTAAGTGTAGGAACATACTCATAATGGGAGTTCCAGGAAAAGAATGAGAAACTGATATGAAAAACATACCTGAATAGACAGAAACTTGCAAATCTGATGAAAAACATTATGCTACAAATCCAATCAGCTCAATGAACCTCAAGCAGGAGAAACGCAAAGAGATCCACACCTACATATATTACAGTCAAACTGCTGAAAGCCAAATGCAAGGGAAAAAAACCTTGAAAGTAGCAAGAGAAAACTGACTCATCACAGTTAGGGAGACAATACAATTCGAAGGTGACATCTCGTCAGAAACAGTGGAGGCCAGAGGACAGTGAAATATTTCAAAGTGCAGAAATAAACTATTAACCAAAAAGTCTGTATGCAGCACTTTTCTTCAAAAATGAATGGAAAACAGAGACATTTCCAGATAAAGACTATATGTATGTGTGTGTGTGTGTGTCTGTGTGTGTCTGTGTGTGTCTGTGTGCACGCCTGCGCATGCATGCATACACATACACACACATATATATCCCATTGCCATCAAGTCGATTCAGACTCAAACTGCTGACCTTTTGATTAGCAGCTGAGCTCTTAACCATTACGCCACCAAGGCTCCACATATATACAGATGTCACATATATATGTTATATATACATATATAGTTGTTAGTTGTTGTTGAGCCAATTCCGACTCCTCGTGACCCCATGTGTGCAGAGTAGAACTCATCCATACGGTTTTCAAGGCTGTGACCTTTGGAAACAGGTCGCCAGGCCTGTCTCCCAATACACATGCAGGCAAGTTTAAACCGCCAACCTCTTGGCTAGTAGGTGAGCACTTAACCATTTGCACCACCCAGCTACCTAATATGTGTGTAGCTACCTTATATATACACACACAAACACACACACACACACACACGCATCTTGCTGTTAGGTGACACCGAGTTGAATCCAACTCATAGTGACCCTGTGTACAACACAATGAAACACTACTGTCCTGCACCATCCTCACAATCGTTGCTATGTTTCAGCCCATTACTGCTGCCACTGAGTCGATTCATCTCATCGAGGGACTTTCTCTTTTTCATTGACCCTCTACCTTAACAAGCACGATGTCCTTATACAGAGATTGGTCCCTCCTAATAACACGTCCAAAGTACATGAGACAAAGTCTTGCCATTCTCGCTTCCAAGGAGCACTCTGGCTGTACTTCTTCCAAGACAGACTTGTTCGTTCTTCTAGCAGTTCATGGTATATTCAATATTCTTCGCCAACACCATAACTGAAACCCAACGATTTTTCTTTGGCCTTCCCTATTCATTGTCCAGCTTTCACATGCACATGAGGTTACTGAAAATATGGCTTGAGTCAGGCGCTCCTAAGTCTTCAAAGTGACATCTTTGCTTTTTAACACTTTAAAGAGGTCTTTTGCAGCAGATTTGCCCGATGGAATACATCGTTTGATTTCCTGACTGATGCTTCCATGGGCGTTGACTGTGGACCGAAGTAAAATGAAATCCTTGACAATGTCTATCTTTTCTCTGTTTATCATGATGTTGTTTATTGGTCCAGTTGTGAGGATTTCTGTTTTCTTTATGTTGAGGTGTAATCCATACGGAAGGCTACAGTCTTTGACCTTCATCAGTAAGTACTTTAAGTCCTAGTTGCTTGCAGCAAGCAAGGTTGTGTCATCTGCATTGCGCAGGTCGTTAATAAGTCTTCCACAAATCCTGATGCCATGTTCTTCTTCATATAGTTCAGCTTCTCAGATTATCTGCTCAGCATACAGACTGAATAAGTACCATGAAAGGACACAACCCTGACATACACCTTTTCTGATCTTAAATTACACTGTATCCACTTGTTTTATTCGAACAACTGCCTCTTGGTGTATGTACAGGTTCCTCATGAGAACAATTCAGTGTTCTGGAATACCCATTCTTTGCAATGTTATCCATAATTTGTTATGATCCACACAGCTGAATGTCTTTGCATAGTCAATAAAACACAGGTAAATGTCTTTCTTGTATTCACTGCTTTAAAGCCAGGATCCATCTGAAATCAGCAATGCCATCCCTCGTTCCATGTCCTCTTCTGAATCCAGTTTGAATTTCTGGCAGTTCTCTGTCGACGTACTGTTGCAACCAGTTTTGAACTGTCTTCAGCAAAATTTTACTAGCATGTGTTATAATGATATTGTCCGATAATTTCCACAGTCTGTTGGATCACCTTTCTTTGGAATGGGCACAATTATGCATCTTTTCCAGTTGGTTGGCCAGGTAACTGTCTTCCAAATTCCTTGGCATAGACAAGTGAGCACCTTCAGCGCTGCATCCCTTTGTGGACACATCTCAACTGGTATTTCATCAATTCCTGGAGCTTTGGTTTTCACCAGTGCCTTCAATGCAGCTTGGACTTCTCTTCCTTCAGTACCATCGGTTCCTAATCATATGCTACCTCCAGAAATAGTTGAAATCGTCCAATTCTTTTTGGTACAGTGACACTGTGTATTCCTTCTATCTGCTTTTGATGCTTCCTGCGTCGTTCAGTATTTTGCCCAAAGACTCCCTCAATGATGCAACTCAAGGCTTGAATTCTTTTTTCAGTTCTTTCAGCTTGAGAAATGCCGAGCGTGTTCTTCCCTTTTGCTTTTCTACCCAGGTCTTTGCACATTTCACTATAATACTTTACTTTGTCTGAGCCATCCTCTGAAATCTTCTGTTCAGCTCTTTTACTTCATTTCTCTTGTTCACTTTAGCTACTCGAAGTTCAAGGGCAATTTTCAGTGCCTCTTCTAAAATCCATTTTGGCCTTTCTTTTCTTTCTTTCTAATGATTCTTTGCTTTCTTCACATATGATGTCATCCCACAACTCATCTGGTCTTCAGTCATTAGTGTTCAATGCCTCAAATCTATTCTGAGATAGTTTCCAAATTCAGGTGGGATATACTCAAGGTCGTATTTTGGTTCTCATGTCCTTGTTTTAATTTTCTTCAGATTCAATTTAAACTTGCATATGAGCAATTGATGGTCTGTTCCACAGGTGACCCCTGGCCTTGTTCTGACTGATGATGCTGAGCTTCTCCAACATCTCTTTCCACAGATGTAGTCAATTTGATTCCTGTTGTTTTCCATCTGCTGAGGTCCATGTGTACAGTCGCCCTTATGTTGGTTAAAGATGTGTTTGCTATGAAGAAGTCGTTGGTCTTGCAAAATTCTATCATGCCATCTCAGGCACTGTTTCTATCACCAAGGCCATATTTTCCAATTATCAATCCTTCATTTCTAAGTTTCACATTACAATCACCAGTAATTATCAATGCATCTTGATTGCATGTGTGATCAATTTCAGATTGCAGAAGTTGGTAAAAATCTATTTCCTCATCTTTGGCATTAGTGGTTGGTGCATAAATTTGAATAACAGTCTTATTAAGTGGTTTTCCTTGTAGATGTGTGGCTATTTTCCTATCACTGACAGCGCTGTACTTCAGGATAGAGCTTGAAATATTCTTTTTAATGATGACTGCAGCACCATTCCTCTTCAATTTGTCATTCCCAGTATAGCAGACCATATGACTGATCCAAAATGGCCAATACCAGTCCATTTCAGCTCACTAATGCCTAGGATATCGATCTTTATGTGTTCTATTTCAGTTTTGATGATTTCCAATTTTTCTAGATTCATACTTCATACATTGCACATTCCTATTATTAATGGATGTCTCCAGCTGTTTCTTCTCATTGAGTCATGCCACATCAGCACATGAAAGTCCCAAAAGCTTGACTCTATCCACATCATTATGGTTGACTCTACTTTGAGGAGGCACCTTTTCCCCAGTTGTATTTTAAGTGCCTTCCAACCTGAGGGGCTCAACTTCCGGCACTATACCAGACAACATTCCACTGTTATTCATAAGGTTTTCACTGGCTAATTTTTTCAGAAGTAGACCACCAGATCCTTTTTCCTAGTCTGTCTTAATCTGGAAGCTCAGCTGAAACCTGTCCACCGTGGATGACCCTGCTAGTATTTGAACACCAGTAGCGTAGCTTCCAGCATCACAGCAACACCTAAGCCCCCACAGTACGACAAACTGACAGACGTGTGGGGGCATTAGCCAATAGAGAGATGTAAATGAAAACTACAATGAGATGCTATCTCACCCTGCTAAAATGGCACTTAAGAAAAAAAAACTTAAAACAACAAAAGCTGATGAGGATGTGGGGAGATTGGAACACTTATCCACTGCTGGTGGTATTATAAAATGGTACAACCACTATGGAAAATGGTATGGTGCTTCCTCAAAAAGAAAAAAAAAAAGAACCACCTTATGATCCAGCAATCCCACTTCTAGGTATATACCCTAAAGATCTAATACTAAAGGTACAATCAGATATATGCACACCTATGTTCACTGCAGTACTATTCACAATAGAAAAAGATGAAAACAACCTAAGTGCCTATCAACAGATAAATGGATAAACAAAATGTGGTACATACATACAACTAAATACTATGCAGTCATAAAGAATAATGAGTTCTCAAAATATATTATAACATGGATGAATTTGGAGGACATTATGCCGACTGAAATAAGTCAATCACAAAAGGACAAGTGCTGATGATCTCACTATTATTAAAAAACAAGAATAACTATATGTATTGAAACGAATGATCACTGGTGCTTACCAGGGATGGGGGAGGAAATCGCTCTCTAGATAAGAAATACTTCTTATTTCTGGTGATAGGAAATATAACACCAAATGTGGGTGAAGTGTGCACAGCATGACCAAAGTATATTATATCACTAAGAAGTATGCAAGAATAAAGGACATGTTTGATAAATGATATGACATGTACAACTAAAGAATAGGAGTGTGGTTACATGTATATGTATGCATGCATACAAGTATATAGATATGTAAACGTGTTCATATATGTGGGCATATACAGACGTATCTATATGAAGGTGTATATATATGTAAGTGTAAGCACCCATATATATTCATATATAAAGCACACAAGGGGCACAAATAGTTCTTAGACTTAGCCACACCTCACGGGATTGGTTGACAGGGTCTGAAGGCTTAGGAACACAGTGTCATGGGACAACTCATTCAACTGGCATAATACAATACGTAAAGTTTATGTTTTACATCTTAGCTTGGTCAGTAGTGTCTGGGGTCTTAAAAGCTTTCAATTGGCCATCCAAGATAACAACTACTGGTCTCTACACATCCAGAGTAAAAGAGAAAAAAGGAAATCAAAGAGAAGAAACTAGGCTATAGGACTAATAGTCTATGCAAACCACAACCTCATCTACTCTGAGACCAGAAGAACTAGATGGTGCCTGACTACCACTATACTCACCATTGTGACCAGGAACACAATAGATGGATCCTGATAGAATGGGAGCAAAATGTAGAACAGAACTCAAATTCTCACTGGACTAGTTAAGACTGGAGGGCTCTCTGGGACTATCGCCCTGAGATACTCTTTAAACCTTTAACCAAAACTATTCCATGAGGTCATCTATTGGCTAAATAACAGATTGGCTCAAAAAATAAACAGTTTCGTTCATGAGTACTGTACTCCTTTAAAAAAGTCACCTATATGAGACCAAACGGTCAACCTTCACTCAAAAGCAAAGAACGGAAGGCAAGAGGGCAAGGAAACTAGATTACTAGAAACTGAACGACCAGAAGGGAAATAATGAGAAAGTTGACACACTGTGAAAAATATAACCAATGTCACTGAACAATCTGTGCAGAAACTGTTAAATGAGAATCTAATTTGCTGTGTAAACTTTCGCAGAAAACACTATAAAAGAAAAAAAAACCTGTTGTCATCGAGTCAACTCCAACTCATAGCAATCCTATAGGACAGAGCAGAACTGCCCCATAGGGTTTTCAAGGAGTGGCTGGGGATTCGAACTACCAATCTTTTGGTTAGCAGCCGAGTTCTTAATCACTGTGCCACCAGGGCTCCCAACACACAATATATTAATTAAAAAAAAAAAAAAGGTATTGCTTTGGGATCTAGTTTTTAACAGTGAAGTCACAGTTATGACACCAAAAGCACAAGTAGCAAAAGACAAAATGGATAAATGTGACCTTATAAAAATAAAAAACTTTTGCTCAGTAAAGAACTTGATAAAGTAAAAAGACGAGCTGCCGACGGGGAAAAAAAAATTTCACAGAATGTATCTAATAAGGGTTTAAAATTCAAAATACATAAAGAACTCCTACAAAAACAAAAAGATGAGTAACCTAATCAAAAACTGGGCAAAAAACCTGAATAGATATTTCATCAAAGAGGGTATTAAAATGGCAATCAAGCAAATGAAAAGATGCTCAGCATCATTAGGGAGATACAAATCAAAACAACGATGACATGCCACCTCACCCCTACTAGAAAAGCTCTGATCAAAAAACCGTTGGGGAGGATGTGAAGAAACTGGAACCCACGACCATTTCATGAGAATACAAACTGATACAGCCACTGTGGAAAACAGTTTAGTGGTTTCTCAAAAAGTTAAACATAAAACTACCAAATTAGCCAGCAATTTCACTCCTAGGTATATATCCAAAAGGACTGAAAGCAGTGGCTCAAGGTGATACATGTACAACAATGTTCATTTCACAATAGCCGAAAGGTGGAAACAACTTAAATGTCCACCAACACATATACACACACGTGTGTGTATGCTGTGTGTGGAAGTATATATACACACACAAAAAAAATGGAATTTTATTCAGTCATAAAGAGAAATGAAGTCCTGATACACACTACAACACTGATGAACCTTGAAAACACTGAAACAAGTGAAATGAGTCAGTCACAAAAGGTCAAATACTATATGATCCCACTTATATGAAATAGGCAAATATATAGAAACCAAAGCTTATCAGTTGTTACCATGGGTGGGAGGAGGGGACAAGGGGAAGTCACTGCTTAGGAGGCACAAAGTTTCTGTTAATGGCGGTGGAATCATCTGGAAAAGGACAGTTGTGATGGTTGCACAACTTGATGAACATAATCAACGTCACTGAATTGTACATGTAAAAATTCTTGAATTGACAAATGTTTTGTTACATATATTTTTACCACAAAGAAGATATCTTTATCAAATCTAATTTAGTATATTATTAATCCCATTTAAAACTAACTTTAACATTTATTAAGTGCAGATTTATTTTTATCAAAGATTCTCCACGAGAAAAATACATTGCTATTTCAATATATTCAGAAAGACAGCATCATGACTATTTGATCCACAGTCCGAGATACTTTTTAAAAATCTTTCATCTCCTTATGTATTGCCATACATACATTTTAAAACATAACTTTTCTTTACCCTTTACTGTTATTAGTCTCATCTTTTCAAACGCATCCTGATCAGCTAATCCTTGAAGACAAATTGGGAGATAATTTTCAAAGTGGTTAACTGCCGAGGCCTTTTTTTTGGTTTCCAAATCATCTGCGTAAATTCCCTGTCACATGGGATCAAGTCCTAGAACTTCTTACTATTCAAACTCTAGAATACATCAATCTATTTTCTGGCTTAAATACTATTCAACTGTCAGTTGTCTAAAGCATATCTCATCAAATAATTAAACCCTTATGTAATTCAGGAAAATACCAGCATCTTATAAAGAAAATTGAGTCCTAGGACCAGACCACTAAGGTTACAAACCCAGCTACATTTTCTTAAAACTTGGAAGCCTGTGCTTTGTTAATTTTTTTTTTCATGTTTTGAACCTTTCAGATTAAGATTCCAAAGAATCCAATACAGGAGTCATCTGCTTCCGTGACAGCCTGGTAGTATGGTATATTTAAGCATTTTCATGATAGACTGCCCAGGTTTGAATGCTGGCTCTGCCATTTATTAGCTCTGTGACTTAGGCAAGTTACTTAACCTCTTTTTCTCTCAGTTTCATTACCTGCAAAATACAGATAACAATAGTATATACCTCAGAAAGTTGGTGTGATGACTAAGAGCATGCACAAATGCTTCTCAAATTGCAATTCCTGTCAAATCTTGGTTAGCTGCCTTGGCATCAAATATTTTCTGCCTCTAAATTCCCATTAAATCAGAACAACTCATTTGCCTGATGTCTAATGTCAGTATCTTTTTCAAAAATTGCTTTATCTCCCCAACTTAAAATGAACACTAAGAAAAGGAAAAAAAACTAGGGGGAAAAAGGTGCACTAGGTCTTACTCCCACCATATGTCTCTCAGTTTGTAGTACTGTGGCGGCTTGTGTGTTGCCGTGATATTGGAAGCTTTAATACCGGTATTTCAAATACTAGCAGGGTCACCCCGGGTGGTCAGGTTTCAGCAGAGCTTCCTGACTAAAACAGACTAGGAAGAAGCACCTGGTAGTCTACTTCTGAAAAAAAATGGCCACTGAAAACCTTATGAATAGCAGCAGAACACTGTCGGATACAGTGTCAGAAGATGAGCCCCTCAGGTTAGAAGGCACTCAAAATACGACTGGGGAAGAGACGCCTCTTCAAAGTAGAGTCGTCCTTAATGATGTGGATGGAGTCAAGCTTTTTCAGGACTTTCATGTGCTGATGTGGCACGACTCAAAATGAGAAGAAACAGCTGCAGACATCCATTAATAATAGGAACGTGGAATGTATGAACTATGAATGTAGGAAAATTGGAAGTCATCAAAAATGAAATGGAACACATAAAGATTGATATCCTAGGCATTAGTGAGCTGAAATGGACTGATACTGGCCATTCTGAATCGGACAATCATATGGTCTACTATGCAGGGAATGAAAAATTGAAGAGGAACATAGTTGCGTTTACCATCAAAAAGAACACTTCAAGACCTCAAGTACAACGATGTTGGTGATAGGATAACATCCATATGCCTACAAGGAAGACCAATTAATACAACCATTATTCAAATTTACACACTAACCACGAATGTCAAAGATCAGGAAACAGAAGATTTTTACCAAGTTCTGCAATCTGAAATTGATCAAACATGCAATCAGGATGAACTGATAATTACTGGTGATTGGAATGTGAAAGTTGGAAACAAAGAAGGATCAGTAGTTGGAATATTTGGCCTTGGTGACAGAAATGACACCAGAGATCGCATGATAGAATTTTGCAAGATCAACGCATTCTTCATTGCAAATATGTTTATCAACAACATAAACGCTGACTATACACGTGGACATCGCCAGATACAATACACAGGAATCAAATCAACTACATCTATGGAAAAAGATGATGAAAAAGCTCAATATCATCAGTCAGAAAAAGGCCAGGAGCCAACTGCGAAACAGACCATCACTTGCTCATATGCAAGTTCAAGTTGAAGCTGAAGAAAATTAAATCCACGACAGCCAAAATATGACCTTGAGTATATGCCACCTGAATTTAGAGACAAACTCAAGAACAGATTTGATACACTGAACACTAATGACCAAAGACCAGACGAGTTGTGGAATCACATTAAGAACATCATACATGAAGAAAGCAAGAAGTCACTAAAAAGACAGGAAAGAACGAAAAGCCTAAAATGGATGTCAGAAGAGACTCTGAAAGTTGCTCTTGAACGTACAGTAGCTAAAACGAATAGAAGAAACAATGAAGTAAAAGAAATGAACAGAAGATATCAAAGGGTTGCTAAAGATGACAAATTAAATATAATGAAATGTGCAAAGACCTGGGTTAGAAAACCAAAAGCGAAGCACACACTCAGCATTTCTCAAGCTGAAAGAACTGAAGAAAAAATTCAAGCTTCGAGTGGCAATACTGAAGGATTCTATGGGCAAAATACTGAATGACGCAGGAAGCATGAAAAGCAGATGGAAGGAATACACAGAGTCTCTGTAATAGAAAGAACCAGCCGAAGGTCAACCATTTCAGGAGGCAGCATATGATCAAGAACCAAGGGCACTGAAGGAAGAAATCCAAGCTGCACTGAAAGCACTGTTGAAAAACAAGAATCCGGGAATTCACGGAATACCAATGGAGATGTTTCAACAAACACATGAAGCGTTGGAGGTGCTCACTCCTCTATGCTAAGAAATTTGGAAGATAGCTACCTGGCCAATTGACTGCAAGAGATCCGTATCTGTGCCCATTCCACAGAAAGGTGGCCCAACAGAATGCAGAATTATTGACAATATCATATCATACGCATGTAAAATTTTGCTTAAGAGCATTCAAAAGCCATTGCCACAGTACACCAACAGGGAACTGCCAGAAATTCAAGCCAGATTCAGAAAAGGACGTGGAACAAAGGATATCACTGCTGGTGTCATATGGATTTTGGCTGAAAGCAAAGAACACCGGAGAGACATTTAGCTGTGTTTTACTGACTACACAAATGCATTCAACTGTGTGGATCATAACAAATTAAAGATAACATTGTGAAGAATGGGAATTCCAGAACACTTAATTGTGCTCATGTGGAACCTATCATAGACCAAGAGGCGGTGATTTCAACAGAGTAAGTTGATACTGCATGGTTTAAAATCAAAAAAGGTGTGTATCACGGTTGCATCTTTTCACCATAGTTATTCAATCTGTATAATGAGCAAATAATCCGAGAAACTGGACTTTATGAAGAATATCAGGACTTACGAAGATCAACGAATACAGCCTTCAGTATGAATTACACCTCAACATAAAGAAAACAAAAATCCTCACAACTGGACCAATAAGCAACAATAAGCAACGGAAAAAAGTCTGACGTTGTCAAGGATTTCATTTTACTTCAGTCCACAATCAACGCCCATGGAAGCAGCAGTCAGGAAATCAAATGTCATACTTCATCGGGCAAATATGCCGCTAAAGGCCTCTTTGAAGTGTTCAAAAGCAAAGATGTCACTTTGAGGAATAAGGTATGCCTGACCTGAGCCATATTTTCAACTGCCTCATATGCATGCGAAAACTGGACAATGAATAAGGAAGACCAAGGAAGAACTGATGCCTTTGAATTATGGTGCTGGCGAAGAATACCGAATATACCATAGACTGCCAGAAGAAAGAACAAGTCTGTCTTGGAGGAAATACATCCAGAGGGCTCCCTGGAAGTGAACACTTTGTGTCACATACTTTGGACACAATTTCAGGAGGGGCCAGTCCCTGGAGAAGGACATCATGTTTAGTGAAGTAGAGAGTCAGCATAAAAAAGGAAGACCCTCAATGAGATAGACTGACACAGTGGCTAAAACAATGGGATCAAACATACCAACGATTGTGAGGATGGCGCAGGACCGGGCAGTGTTCGTTCTGTTGTACACAGGGTCGCTCTAAGTCAGAACCGAATCAATGGCACCTAACAACAACATGTCCTATATGGTGCCTCAGATGTTGCAAAACTGATTCACTACCAGGCAAAGGGTAGAAGTAAATCAGATTTTAAAAAATCTTTTTTATTTGGCAAAACTAATAATTATTTGCTAAGCATTTTTATTTCAAAAGGAAATAAAAGAATGATTATCTGTGCCAGAAATTTTACATATATTATTTAAATTAATTCTAACAAGTTTAGGAAATAAGTCCTTCTTATCCTAGTTTATAAACAAAGAGACATAAGTTTATTGAGTTTAGAGTAACTTGCCCAAGGTCACAAATTTGAGCAGATGCAAAGTCAGGACTCACAGAAACAACAGGTTATTTCCTTGAAGTCAAAGCAGAGAAGATACTTATTAACTTATTTACAATTAGAATTCTTACCTAGAGCAGTAGAAAAAAGCTTTTAAAAAACAATTAGAACAGTACAAAGATTTACCACTTCATTATGGAAAAATCAATTCTCTCCATCTACATGAGTCTAAAATTCATACTAGGTTTGCACATAAAGGAGTGCTATATATGTAGATTTAACCATTTTCTATGTTAAAGATTTGTAGGAGAATGAAATCAGAAAACAAACAGCTTACCTTTGGTGCATGCACACAGCCTGTCTGTGCCCGAGCAGTAAATGACAGAAACAAACATGTCCTGCTCCTCAGTGCCCTCCTTTTTGGGAGGTTCCACTTTGGCCAAAATTTCAAAGTTTGAAAGATCTAATATTTTTACATATCCTCCCTGAGTGGTTATTACCAGGTGTCCAAGGGTAGAAACATCAGACTTTTTTTCTCTCTGAATTCCATTCTTTGAGGTTAACTGCATTTCCTCAACAGGTTCCTCACAGTCATCCTCTCTATTATCCAATATATCTGGTGCAAGCAAAATGAGTGAGGTAATTGTGTCCTGGGGATCTTTGATATGTTGGATTTTTATTGGCTCCTCTTCTAAAGTCACTATCCGAGTGGCATAATTCATTTTATAAAGTACTAAATATCCACCACTAACATTCCTCTGCTCAGGCTGAATTGTTAAAGGAGTCTGTACATCTGCTGGTGATTCCTGATGGATTACACTAATATTTGCACCATTCACTACAGCAAGATTTGATTCCAGCTCACCTTTCCGTCTATTACACAGTGCAGAATTTAATTTATTTAAATTATTCAAGGCCTCTACTTGATTTATTGCACTCATAGATTCAACAGGGCATGTCCGCAGTCCTACCAACAAATGAATTCCATCAGCACAAGGAGTTAATGAGTCTATACAAAGATTCTCCTCTTCTGCAAACTTTGGCAGCCTCAAGCACTGAACCAGAGTCCCAGGCTTGGGAAACACAGAGCTCCATTTGTCCGAATCTGGAGAGGTAAGGTTGGCTGCTGCATCTGCAAACTGCTGAATGTAAGTCACGGGAGGATCCTGCAACAACAACTGCTCCTGACTATCCAGCTCCATTTCAATAATCTGTGGCACAGTAAACCCATCATCGTGCACACTTTTACTCATAATATTGTTCATCTGTGAGAAGATTTTTCCTGCTTTCTCATCAGACTCCTTGATGCTATAAAGCAGCAAAATGGGTAAAGTCCTCCTTACCAGGGGAGAATTTAGTTCTGAATTTGTACAGGACTCATTGTCAGTTGACCCTTGTTCAGATATACTTTCACCCTGAGTGCGGCTTAAACCATCCAGTGACCTGTGAGAATTACTACTAATGGGAGAGGTAGCAGGAGATTTATATGTTAATAAACCTCCAGCTAATAAACACGGAAAGGGAATATTGTGTTGCTCCTGGTGCTTTTCCTTCGTCTTTTCACTCTTACAATTTGTTAAGCAAGGATTTGCCCCAAGTTCTTCAAGATCCTTAACAGTATCTTCAAGTACATTGGCAACAATCTCCCACTGAAGTTTTTCTGGCTGCTGGAGAATGCTCAGCGCTGTTATATCAAGACTCACTTCCATGGCTTCCTTCTGTGATGTGTGCCCTTTGAAAAGGACCAACATTCATTAGATACAGCCTTGTAAATATAAATTAAAACCTTTGGTTTAATGTTTTCATTAATTTTCTTTTTTACTTACACAGTACATTACGATGATAAAAATGGGAATTTTTTAAGTAATTTTAAGGAAATTCAATCAAATGTGAAATAAACCCACTCATAAAAACTATAAAAGTATTTAAGGGACTCAACATTATTTTCAATTCAGAATTTATTCCCCTGAAAATCTGTGAGCAAAATGTTTTTTTAAGAAATTGAGAAAAAAGGTTAAAAAATAAAGAAAAGACATTATACATTAATACTGAAAGTAATAGGATTTATGCTCTTCAATTCTAAATAAAAGACACTCAATACTATATATGTGTGTCAATTATGTATCTTGCAGATTATCCATGAAAAGTTCTTTTAATCTCAATTCTTTCTCTTCAACCGTTTAGAAGGGGTCACAGCAGCATCTCCTCCCTCCAACCACACTGTGATAAGGACGGAGTAGAACTGTCCCATGGAGTTTCTAAGGAGCAGCTGTTGGATTCAAACTGCTGACCTTTTGGTTAGCAGCCAAACACTTAACCACTGTGCCACCAGGGTCCCCAAAACTACACATATATGTGTCAATTATGCACCTTGAAGATTTTCTGTGAAAAATGATTTTTAATCTCAATTCCCTCTCTTCAACTATTTAGAAGGGGGTCCCAGAACAATCTCCTTCCTCTCACCCCACTATGATAACTATCAGTTGATTGTCATAGCATGCAATTTAATTCTGAGCTTAGAGAAAACACACAAAATATATGACAGTTAAAAGGCTGCATGTGACATAGCCAAATGAAAAAGAAAAAGTTGTCAAATTTTGCAATTTTAAAATGAAATATAAATTTCTAGAAGAATAAAGCACGAGAACTCACACTACCTGGCCAAAGAACCTACTATACAGCTATGGTAGTCAAAAGAGCCTGGTACTGGTACAATAACAGATACACTGACCAATGGAAGAAAATTGAGAACCCAGATGTAATTCCATCCACCTAGGGTCACGTGATCTTCGACCAGGACCCAAAGTCCACCAAATGGGGAAAAGAGTCTTTTTAACAAACGGTGCTGGCAAAACTGCATGTCCATCTGCAAACAGGACCCATACCTCACACCATACACAAAAACTAACTCAAAATGGATCAAAGACCTAAATATAAAACCAAAAACTATCAAGATCATAGAAGAAAAAATAGGATCAACACTAGAGGCCCTAATACGCAGCATAACAGGATACAAACCATAACTAACAACACATCAAACCCAGAAGATAACCTAGATAACTGGGATCTTCTAAAAATTAAACATTTCTGCTCATCAAAAGACTTCACCAAAAGAGTAAAAAGAGAACTTACAGACTGGGAAGAAATTTTTGGCTATGACAAAGGTCTAATCTCTAAAATCTATAGGAATACCCAACACCTCTACAACAAAAAGACAAATACTTCAATTAAAAAATGTGAAAAGGAAATGAACAGACACTTGACCAAAGATGACATTCAAGCGGCTAACAGACACATGAGGAAGGGCCTGTGATCACCAGCCATTAGAGAAATGCAAACTAAAAACCACAGTGAGGTAACATCTCACCTCCACATTACTGGTACATATCAAAAAAAACAAAAAATAACAAATGTCAGACAGGCTGTGGGGAGATTGGAACTATTATGCACTGCCAGTGGGAAGGCGAAATGGTACAACCATTTTGGAAAACAATATGGTGCTTTCTTAGAAAACTAGAAATAGAAATATCATATGATCCAGAAATCCCACGCCTAGGAATATATCCTAGACAAATAAGAGCCGTCACACGAATAGACATATGTACACCCATGTGCACTGCAGTACTGTGTACAACAGCAAAAAGATCGAAATCACTTAGATGTCCATCAACAGATGAATGGATAAACTATGGTACATACACACAATGGAATACTATATAACAATAAAGAACAATGATGAATCTGCTAAAAATCTCACAACATGGATGAATCTGCAGGGCATTATGCTGAGTGAAATACATCAATCACAAAATGGCAAATACTGCATGAGACCACTAGTATAAAAACTTACAAAAACGTTTATACACACAAAGATACAATCTTTGATGGTGTCTTAGTCATCTAGTGCTGCTATAACAGAAATACTGCAAGTGGATGGCTTCAACAAAGAAATGTATTCTCTCACAGTCTAGTAGGTTATAAGTCCAAATTCAGGGCATCAGCTCCAGAGGAACACTTTCTCTGTCAGCTCTGCAGGAAGGTCCGTGTCATCAATCTTCCCCTGGTCTAGGAGTTTCTCCACGCAGGAACGTCGGGTCCAATGGATGCGCTCTGCTCCCGGCACTACTTTCTTGGTGGTATGAGGTTCCCACGTGTCTCTGCTTGCTTCTCTCTTTTATATCTCAAAAGAGACTGGATTAAGATACTGTCTAATCTTGTAGACCTTATCAGTATAACTGCCACTAATCTATCTTATTACATCATAGTGACAGAGTTTATAACACATAAGGAAATCACATTAGATTACAAAATGGTACACAATCATACAATACTGGGAATCATGACCCAGCCAAGTTGACAGATATTTCTGGTGGACACAATTCAATCCATGACAGATGGTTACCAGGGAGGGAAGGTGTGAGGATGGAAAAACACTAAATAGACAATAGATAAGTGATAACTTTGGCAAAAGGGTAAGACTATACACAATACTGGGGAAGCCAGCACAACCTGTCCAAGGCAAGGTCATGTAAGCTCCATAAGACACATCCAAATTCCCTAAGGAACAGAATTACTGGGCTGAGGGCTGTAGGGACCATGGTCTCAGGGAATATCTAACTCAACTGGCATAACATAGTTTATAAAGAAAATGTTCTACATTCTAGTGTGGTGAGTAGCGTCTGGGGTCTTAAAAGCTTGTGAGCAGCCATCTAAGGTATTTCACTGGTTTCACCCCACAGGGAACAAGGGAGAATGAAGAAAACTAAAGACACAAGGGAAAGACTAGTCCAAAGGACTAATGGACCACAACTACCACAGCCTATACCAGAATGAGTCCAGCACAAATAGATGGTTCCCGGCTACTATCACTGACTGCTCTGACAGGGATCACAATAGAAGATCCCGGACAGAGCTGCAGAAAAATGTAGAACAAAATTCTAACTCACAAAAAAAAGACCAGACTTACTGGCCTGACAGAGACTGGAGAAACCCTGAGAGTATGGCCCTCAGACACCCTTTTAGCTCAGTAATGAAGTCACTCCTGAGGTTCACCTTCAGCCAAAGATTAGACAGGCCCATAAAACTAAATGAGACTAAAGGGCCACACCAGCCCAGGAGCAAGGAGTAGAAGGCAGCAGGGGATAGGAAAGCTGGTAATAGGGAAACCAAGTCAAGCTGGTAATAGGGAAACCAAGTCAAGGAGGGAGAGCACTGACATGCCATAGGGTTGGTAACCAATGTCACATAACAATACGTGTACTAGTTGTTTAATGAAAAGCTAGTTTGTTCATCTAAAGTACAATAATAAAAAAATAAAAAGAAATTTTGACAACAGGTATAAAAAAAAAAGAAATATAAATTTCTTCCATAACCGCTAATTTTTAGTTCATATGTACCAACATTCCTCTCAGTTTGCTTAAAGTACATTACATTACATTATCCTTTGTTGACCTTCTCTTCATGCTGTTCCATTACAAATACTACAAAAGATATCCTTCAGTCTCAGTCCTCTAAACACTGACCTGTGTCTACACAAAACTGTGCAATAGATGTCAGTCAACCCTCACTCAAGCATAATCTCTTGACACTGGACTAAAATCTCTTTCGATCAGTCTGTTTCTTTCTCACTAGCACCAACTTTATTCATTCAGTAAACAAAATCATTAGCAACAAGTATATAAAGAACACTCTTGGTAATTTGTGGAAATAAAAAACAATTAGAATATCTTTAAAATATTTGATAGGAAGAACACAAAAGAGTAAAGAAAATATAAAATAATCCAAGACTTGACAGCTATCCAAGTAAAGGAATGAACAACAGAGATTCACGGAACATCAAACACTTGGGGTATATACTGAAAGCTTGTTAACTATTTTATTCATGATCTCTTCAGCACGTTCACTGACAGCTTTGTCTCGAATTTCCCATATTCTAGGGATAATGTTCTCATTTCACAGAGGTTACTACTACCCTCTAAAACTGAAACCTCTTCCTGCTAAGCAGCAGAAAATTATAGTTATAAACTCAATAACGTAATTGTACCAGTGAAGCTATTCATTTATTTAAACGTTCATTTCGCTATGTCACGTGCAGCCTTTGAAGTTGACAGTGAAATATCTTTATAATATGTAGTACTCCACAATAAATCCTCAGGATGCTCATCTGTCTACTGGACTGAACTGACAAATGATTTTTTTAAAATTTATGTTGGCACATTGCCAAGAAAAAAGTAATTTTAGTCAATGTATATGAAAATTCACATATATTGTTAACATACATTGAGGACAATAGTCAAATGACATTTGGGATAAGATGGTTCTTTAAAAAGGAAAATATAACAAGTCACATTTATTACTCTGCTTTTTTTCTATTACTTTTTTAATCAACATGGAGGAAACAGCATACACTATATAATCTACTTTAGAAGAACGGCAGAGCACATTAATGACTTCGTCAAATTCCACAGTAAGGAAACCTATTACCTTTAATTACCTCAGAGTATCTCAAACCCACTGGACCACAAAATAACTTTTTACACAACATACCTATCAACATCCTGCAGTATATTCCTCAGATAATCATTTTGAAAAACTTCTCAATTCTGCTTGCTTAGGTAGTGTCAATCCCAGAGCTTCTGCCAGCCAAACTTCCTAAGCAATTGGGTTTTATTTAAGCACTTTTCTAAAACCTTATCAAATTTCAGTTCACATCTTGTTCAATCTCCTCCCAAAATTCTTCCTACCTCACACAGGAAGCAATGTATCTTAATTCTGACTTGTAGTCCAAAACCCAAACTTTTCTCTCCGCTATCCAGACACTTTCAAAACACATAACCTTCAACTTAAAAACAGATGAAAAGCCTCTTACTCTCCACTCGAATTTTTGAAACTAAAAAAACATATTCTATAATTCTTCAGACCATATTATTTCAACTTCATGAGAATAACCAAAAGTCGACAGAAGTTTTGAAAACTGCATCTATAGCTTCTTAGATATTTCAAGAAGAGAACACATATTCCGTTAATATCAAAGATACTTATGGCTACTCCACAAACCTCCAGAAACTAACCAATAGTCTTCCAATATAACAGAATTAGTTTGGAAGATATATACCTATTGCCAATGACTCAATTCCAACTCACAGTGACCCTGTAGGGAAGAGCAGAACTGTCCCATCGGATTCCAAGGAGTAGCAGGTGTTCGAACTGCAGACCTTTTAGTTAGAAGCCAAGCTCTTAGCCACTGCCCCATCAGGGCTCCAGAAGATATATATTACACTAAAAATGAATGTACTTATAAATCCTCAAAAGAGGCCATGAAAAATTTGAACTGTATCTTAGTCATCTAGTGCTGCTGTAACAGAAATACCACAAGTAGATGGCTTTAACAAAGATAAATTTATTCTCTCACAGTCCAGTAGGCTACCAGTCCAAATTCAGGGCATTAGCTCCAAAGGAAGTCTTTCTATCTTTGCTGGCTCTGGAAGAAGGTCTTTGTCATCAATCTTTCCCTGGACAAGGAGGTTCTCTGCGTAGGAACCTAGGGTCCAAAGGACTCACTGGGCTCCTAGCACTGCTTTCTTGGTGGTATGAAGTCCTCAACTCTCTGCTGGCTTCCCTTTCCTTTTATCTCGAGAGATAAAAGGTGGTGCAGGCCACACCCCAGGAAAACTCCCTTCACAGGGATATGACCTGGGTAAGGGTGTTACATATCACCCTAATCCTCTTTGACATAATCTCATCTTGCCTCATTAACCACAGGCAGAGATTACGATTTATAACACAGAAAAATTATAACAATCACAAAATGGAGGACAACCACACAACACTGAGAATCACGGCCTAACCAAGTTGACACATATTTTGGGTGGACACAATTCAATCCATGACAAACTGGAAGTATTCTTTTCTCTCATCCTTCGTAAGGACAACACGCCCACCCTCAAATGAGGTACCACATATAGGGTCAATAAAAATACATGAAAATTTTCTAGATACTAGGAAGTAAACAGAGTGGCAGTAGCTAAAGGAAGTGTGAAAGATCAAAAGAGCATAAATGCGAAAGATGAAAGTAGGAAGGGTTAAGGAAATAAATCAAAATCAGTTATTATAATTAAAAAAATACCTACTGAGATTCTCAGACCCAGAGAAAAGAACAAAGCTATAGTATACAATGGAGAGGTTACAGTTAGAATCAAATAATTTAAGAACAGAAAAAGGAATCTGAAGGAGTATTTGATTCAAACACTTCACTTTACAAAGGAAGAACTGAAGCCCAAAGATAACAGTTATTTAGCAGAAGAGTTTAAGCTTTAGCCAGGTCCCCACTGACCCTATTATCCTTTATCAAACTAAGAAAATGCAATAGTAATCCTTTTCTCCCCCCCAAAAAAGGGCAACATAGTGGGGAAAGACTAAATAGCAAAAATAAATAAAACAAATGCAATCAATTCTTTATGTTTCTGGAGCTAATTATGCATTTGTAGATCATTCAGGGAGTTTTCCTCCCCTTTTGGTTTTTTTCATTGCTAAGAACATCTTTAAGATAGTTGGAGTTTAATCCAAAATCAGCCTAGTGTTCTGTTTAGTGGCTTTAAAAACTATTTCATGCCAAGTTATGCATTACAGAGCACTTACTGCTCTATACTAACTATAACTTTATATACTATACTATACAAAACCATGTGCGGTGTAGTGAATTGCTTTAATATGGCCCTTCTAACAATGGTCTTATTAATTCCCATGAAAGGATTTTGTGAGACTATGCAAATCAGGTACTTGTGGCCCACAGGGGGATTAGACAGTTTTGTTAATGCAAGTAAGGTACATGGAACCCTGGCCTGGATGGGACCATGCAAATAAAGTACATGGAACCCCCACAGGGGATTTGTCAGTTTTGCTATCCCACCAAGCTTAAAGGGAGCCAATCCCAGAGGTTGGAGAGGTGACTACACTACCATCAAGAAGAAGAGCCAGGAGCAGAGCACATCCTTTGGACCCAACGTCCCTGTCCTAAGAATCTCCTACACCCAGGAGACAGAGACAGCTGTAATACTGAAGATGTCATGAGACAGCAGAGGCACAGGATCAGCAGACAGCTACAGCGGGCTAGCAATCCATGCAGCGAGAGAGCTGAGAGCCTTTAGGCAGAAGTATTGCTGGCAGAGTGGGATGTTTCTAGGCACTTGTCAACAGAGCTAAAGAGCTTTGTAACACTTGCCTGAGTGAGGGCCCAGGCCAGGGGCCAAGAGAAAGTCTTGCCTGCGGGCATGGGTGAGAAGAAGCAGTCCTGATCAAAGAACTGAATCCTGAGTTGTTCCTGTTACTTCCAAGTTGATCCTGATCCTAATTTTGTAACCTGTTACACTCCCTAAAAACCCCATAATCCTGAGTATAATCTGTGAGTTCTGTGTGGCCACTGCAACGAACCCAACAGAGAAGTAGAAAGTGCCGTAAGAGGGACGGCTAGTGTCAGAATTGTTAAAAAGATTGGAGAGCGGAGGTATGTCTAACCTCCATCTCACAGGAATCAGCCTTGGGCTGATGTTGATCTTGATTTTCTTTCCTCCCCCTGAAGTTAGATGAGGTCTGACACCACACCATTTTTACAACATGACTCTTCTGAAACAATTAATAAGTTATATATGTTCTTAATACATGACATTTGATAAGAAAAATAGCCACAATTTAATAATGTTACTTTTTAAAAATACTACTTCCCAGGTACTTTGCTCAGTGCTTTACATTATTTCTATCTCATTCAATTCCTAAAATTCTAAATAAGTGATGACAGTGTCACCATTTTATACATTAGGAAATAGAATGTAATAAATGACAGAGGTAAAATTTGAATTCTGACATAGTAGAACTATTTTGAGATGCACTATTAGCTTTTCCTATAACTACATTGAAATATGTTGCACCCTCCTTTGCCTTAATATTTCATAAACAAATGAGTAAGCAAGCACTTACTTGATGCCTGAATGTCTATGATTTTATATTTAAAATTTATTCTCTATTCACTTGTTTTCTTTTGAGAATAAAGAGTCTTAATATACTCTTCAGACAGGGATTGGACTGGACTGTGGGACATAAAGTGATACTCATGAAGAGTGTACCTCTAAGTAGATACAAGAAACCAAAAGGGCAGCTTCTGTCCAGAGGTCAGATGGGAAGGCAGAGAGGGTTAGGAGCTGGTTGAATGGTCATGGGGAATCAAGGGCAGAAAAGAGGAGTGTGCTGTCACAGAATGGGGTGAGCAATTTGGGTCACATAACAATCTATGTATAAAATTTTGTAAGGGAGACTAACTTGAAATGTAAACTTCATTTAACTACAACAATAAAAAAAAAAACGAGTCTTTTTAATAAAAACTACTTTCATTGAACAACGGAATACATTATACAAATAAACACATTTTAAAGAGGTTAATGTCAATTTCCTGACATCTGTGACAAAGATTTAGTATAACTGTCACTTAAATTCTCTTAGCTCAAATGAGTTCCATTTAAGTACGGAACATTAGGTACATACAACTAATTCAAGACCTCTGATAACACAATATTTAAGTTTTTGGTGTTATTAAAAATTTAGAGTTTATATTATCTAAGAAATTTAGAATCAAGTAATATTTTAGAATTAAATACTCATTTTATATTAACCAAGAAATTTTAAGTGAAGTGATATTTTACTGTTGATTAAATAATCAAAACCAGCTGCTGCTGAGTCAACTTCAACTCACAGTGCCCCCAAGTGTGTCAGAATAGAACTGTGCTCCATAGGGTTTTCAACTGCTGATTTTTCAGAAGTAGATCACCAGGCCTTTCTTCCAAGAGGCCTCTGGGTGGACTCAAACCTCCAACCTTTTGCTTAGCAGCCAAGTGCATTAACTGTTTGCACTACCCAGGGACTCCAGTGATTAAATAGATAGCTGGAAAGAAGCCAGTGCCTTACCTAAAACTGTATAAATCAGAAGATTTAAAATATATTATCTAACATTATTTACATACCTGTCACAGAATCTGACCTGGAATGCTCTTCACTGTCCGAATCCTCCAGTAAGTCATCACTTAAATCAAAAGACAAAGTAACAAATAATTTGAATTAAAAAAAAGCATACCTGATATAAGACAGCAATTAAAAAACGACAGTGTTACAACAAACACTGCTAAGTATCTCAAACATAAAGCATCATACAAAAGTAGTAAAACTAGTTTAAAAGAGATATAATTACCATTCATGGTCCTAAAGATTAACAATACTGATAATGAGTCATCTAAATCATTAAATGAAGATCTGCCTCAAACAGAGTACGGAAACCACTAAGAATCTATAATAACATTTGCAGAGATGTAAAGATTGTTAGATTAGACTAGGGTAGTTTGGCTAATTAAAAACATAAAACAGACCAGTAGCTAATAAAATCAAGCATAAACATCCAGTAAAAAATTTTATTAAGTATATTCTATCACTGAACTCAGAACAGTTATCCTAAAACCAAATTAAATAATTACATATGTATGCATATAAGTACGTGTGTTCACACACACGCGTGTCAATTTTATTGTCTGTTTGTTTTGAAGAGCTGTTGAAGCACTTCTTGACATGCAGGAAAACTATTACAACCCATAAGTTATGAGTCAGGACAACAAGACAATAGTCCCTTCTGTGCTCTTCATTCAGGTGGCCAAGAAATCACCATCCTCTCTCTCTGCATCCACCTTTATCCTCACTCTCTCCACTGTTAGCAGACAAGAAAAAGGATATAATTACAGACACTCTAGCACAATATTTGCCTCTTTCTGTAACATGCATGTCTACAGAGGTTTCTTAAATTGTGATAACCTAAATTAAAAACAAAAAATGTATTTTGCATAAAGGTACTTTTCCCCCTTTTGAAACAAGATACTGTACTTACACCTGAAGTGCACAAGCATTTATAATGCAATTTTATATAAAATGTAATTCTTAAGACACTAACATTTAAAATGTTTTGGGGAGAAAAATTTCACTTAGATTTTATGGACAAAGTTTCTGTGGTTTGGTTTGGTTTTTTCAAATCATAACTGTCCATAAACCAATTTCGTGCTCTAATTTAAAACAGGAAAAAGAATGCAAAAAAGTTTAATATAATCTGCTAATTAGCCTCAAATATTCAAACACTTATTGGCTGGTTAAAGATAAATACTAAGACACCTGGAAAAATAAAGATCAAGAAGAAATATTAATTAATTGGAAAATATCCAGAATGGAGAGATCTAAACCAAGAAAACACAATAGGTCTCATGTACAGAAGAGCTTTTATGTTAAGAAAAATAACAAAGTAGTACCAAGCTATACTGTGATAAAAGGTAAAATAAATAGTAGTTTATTTTAAAGAAGGAATTCAGATATCTTGAAATGAAGTTACAAAGATGGCTGTCAAGTAATCACCTTAACCAGCAAAGAAAGCTCTTCTTAAGGAATTATTGGCGGAGATTAAGATGAAAAATATATTTTACAGAATATGGCATTTCTGAATAAAAATTTTTCTTCAAGAATCACATAGCTCCTCCAGATTTCTAATCAATCATTTCTTCCCTGATACTGTAACCTAATAATTTTTCTGCCACCTTAATTAAACTATTAAAATATAAAATACAGAAAAAAAAGTAATTCTACAAATAGTACTAAAACAAATTCACATACCTATCTCCTTCCAATTTTGGTATATCTGAGCAACTAGAGGAGTCTTCCAGCCATGCCAAAGTTGGTCTCCTTGAATCAACTCCTGAGCTTGGTTCTCCAGAGAGGATAAGCTGTTGTACAATTACTGGATCATATGCATTAATTTCAAACTTTAAGTGCACCTAAACAAATGAAAAGTCTAAGTTTATAACTAATTTTTTTTCAATAACTAACCTGTTGCTTCAAAATTAATATATACCTTCATAAGTTTGGAAACATCCCATATGCAGATCTTCCCTCTTTTAGTTGCAGCAGCTAGAAAATGAGGGCAGCTCCCCGACCCAAAGCAAGATATTCTGTCAGTTCCATCTGTACAAGGAAACTGGGCAGGACTTGTTGCAAGAGTCACTGACAATGGTACATTCTGTGTGTGCTCGCCTTTCACAAAGGGGCAGTTTGGAGAATGTCTCTCATGTTCAGACCTTTACAAAGATTAAGAAAGGAAAAGTTTATCAAACAACAATACAATAAAGTCTGTACATGAAAACACAACCCTAACATCGTTCTCTTTTAAATAATTACTTGAACTTAAAGTAAAGGATTCTTTATTTAAAAGACTAAAAAAACAACAAAACCCACTGCCGTTGAGTCAATTCTACTCATAGCAACCCGACAGGACAGAGGAGAACCGCCCCCTAGGGTTTCCAAGGAGCGGCTGGTGGATTCAAACCATCAACCTTTTGCTTAGCAGCCAAGCTCTTAACTACTGTGCCACCAGGGCTCCATTTAAAAGACTAATTATACCAAATCATTCAATTTTCTCAAGACCACTCTAACATTTTCAACCACTCACTTTCACAGCAGTTGTTATTCACTTTAATTATGAATAAAGCCAGCATCAGATGAAACTGAGAAATAAACGCTGTAGTATAATTTATGCTATATTAACATACTGATAACATTGTTTAAATTCTTCACACTGGTTTGCTACAACTTTGAATGAATAACTACATTGTTTCACTTTAAAATTCTCCATATATATCAGTGGCCACAAACTACATATAGTAAAAACTGAATAAATGTTACTCATATCACAAAATAAAGTGATATCTAGAGTATGGGCAAAACAACATGTATCAAGAACACAGAAACGTACTTTATACATTCACTGTGGAACCCACCCAGACAAATAACTTCCAAACAAAATTTCTTTTCAAATTACCTTAGAAAGGTAAAGTTCACAAACTACACACTACTTCTTTCAAATAAATGCTTACTGAGCAAAAAGAAATTTCGAAGTAGCTTACTAGAAAACATTGACATTTTAAGAAAAACAAAATACTAGGACTTCAGATCAAGACTGGTACAATGACTTTAATAATTTTCTCAAATATTTAAAGCAGGATCAACTTTAACATTTAAAAATTATCTGCCCAACTATGTGACTCCTTTATTTCTTTCTGATTATTCTTTACTTTCTCTAGCTGTACTTTACAAAGCATTATATGAAATGTCAGGACCCCGCTATCAATAAAGAACTTTTTTATACTCATTTTTGTATTTCCATTGCAAACAAAGGAAAAGAAAATTTTCCTCATGAAACATGTTATTCCTTAGGTGTACGTATTTCCATCTACGCACACACAAAAAAAAAAAAACGTAACCCATGGTCACTGAGTTGATTCGGGCTCATGACAATCCTATATATGTGTAGAGCAGAACTACATTCCATAGGGTTTTCAAGGCTATGACGTTTCAGAAGCATATCACCAGGCCTTTCTTCTGAGGTGCCTCCAGGTGAACTCAATCCACCAACCTTTCAGTTAGTAGTTGAGTGCTTTACTGTTTGCACCACCCAGAGACTTACCTATATTCACATATAAATCCTAGACCATTTGTACTATGCAGATGTCACGCATAAATTCTTTTACATGGC
Organism: Trichechus manatus latirostris; assembly: GCF_000243295.1. Lineage (NCBI taxonomy): Eukaryota > Metazoa > Chordata > Mammalia > Sirenia > Trichechidae > Trichechus > Trichechus manatus. Next base: position 34,449,827 of record NW_004443941.1, read on the forward strand.
ATCCTCAAGCACATGACATTTAGAACTTCCCTCTGAACTAAATCCTTCCCCTTTCCATCTCTCTTTCCTGAGCTTTAACTTTTTAATAAAAATTTTATTTTTACTACTTACACGTGACTATATAAAGCTAAAGACCTATTTCAACTACAATACTCAACCCCAAAACCTCCTATCCCACCTCCAGGTAAACACTATTATGAGTTTTAAAATATTTTTCATAATTTTACATGCACTTATGTACATACAGAAAATAGAGTTTTTTCATTTTAAACCACCAGTATCATTGCATGAATCATTTTACAACTGCTTTCTTAATGCAAAAAATAGTGAAAGCTATTGATGGTATTAAAAAAGATGTAATTAGTTCATTTCTTTTAATTGCTGAATCATAGTTTTTCAATGCAGTTATCATCCTTTTTATACCTCCGTGCATACAAGAGCAATTAATTCCCTGAGGTAGATAAGCAGAAGTGGAATTACTGGGTAACAGAATACGCCCATTTTTTTTTTTTTTTAATTCTATCTCCCTCCAAAGTAACCCTATCCACTTCCACCACGAAAATATGAGAGTCCCATTTCTCCCCTCAAAGAGTCCAAGTTTTCTTCAGTCTTCATTCTTTTCTGCCTTACAGATTCAGAAGGTGTCCATGCTCAGCTCTCAAGTCCTCATCAATCCCTTCTCTCCAATCCATCTGAAGCACTATCCCCAGCCTTTCAGAGACCTCACCAACTGCTTAAGAGTTTGAGGAATCCTGAATCCTGGGGCAAGGAAGAAGCAGAATTTCTGAACCCCTGACCATATCAGGGCTACCATGAGGAAAGATGAGATTTAGGCAGCCCAACTTGGAAATCTGATTCAATCCGACACAGTAGCTGCAACAATGGCCTCACGTATAACAGCAATTGTGAGGATGGTGAGGGACCAGGCAGTGTTTCGTTCTGTTGTACACAGGGTTGTTATGAGTTGGAAGCGACTCAACAGCACCTAACAACAACAATGTCCCACTGAAAACCATTTATGAATGAAGTTGTATTCTCTAATATTATGGAAGGTCCAATTTTTCAAGTATAGTTTAAATAACTTTCTGAGGACTGGCCTAAGAAACTAAAAAACATATATTAAAATGATTTCTATATACATAAAGATGGTTTATATGGGGAAAGACTGAATTCTACACAAAACTTTGTCCTAAATTGGAAATTGCTCACATTCTAACCCCAGTCCTCAGGCAGATGACCAACATGAATTTTTTATACAGTATTTTTCAATGCAACTGGAATCCAAATGTACAGTCCACTCACATCCTCAGAACCGCATTAGTAATAAGTGCTTAATGTTGACTGTCAGCAACACTGAGTCTCCTTTTCATTAGTCACTTAATTTTTTTTAAACAAGTCAAAGAACAATACTTAGAAATCATACAATAAAATTAAGTTTTAAAAAAATGTACATTCCAATAATCTTCAGCAGTTTCATCTCATTCACATCAGCTGATGAATCTACTGATATTTCAAACTAATTTTAGTATAAAATAAGCATTAGATCTTAAAAACAAATTAATTTAATAGAAATCGATTTTTAACTGCTCTTCTCCAATAGCAAGGATACCTGTAAATCTATCAAAAACTAAAGATATTTAATCTACCTTTTCTATCATTTCATAGTACTGAAGAAAAAATAACTAATATAAATTAGATGATGACAGAAAGAATCAATGTGGAATGGTGGAAAGAATAGAGTACTAGGATGGGTTTACCGTAACATAGAGGCTGAGAGTACAAATTCTAAAGCCATACTGCTAGGATTCAAATCCTGGCTCCATCATTCACTAACCACGTGAATAATAAAATAAAACAAATTTTATTTTTTTACCCTAAAACTGGACAATTCCTATCTCAGAGAGTAACTGTAAGGATTAAACGGGAGAACGTTCTCAGTTTCCTGCAACAAAACAAAGATGAAAATAGCATCTATCTTATAGGGTTTGTGTGAGACCTGCATGAGTCAAACTATATAAAATACTTAGAATGGTATCTGATATAAAGTATTATATAAATATTTGCTATTATTATTACTATTTCTATTAACAGGGCCTAATAGCATTTATCTACAAAAATGAAATTTGAATATATAATCTCTAATGTCTAACCAAGTTCTAAAATTTAACACAGTAAAATTCAAAGACACTACCCAAAAAAAGAAAACCAAACCCATGGCCTTAGAGACAGTGTATGCCAAGTGATGTGAGAGAGTACAGACAGTCAGCACTACCTCCTTCTTTTAGAGCAAAGGCAGAAATATAGGTGGCAAGAAAGCAAGAATGATATTATATTTAGATCAGACAAGTAAAATTCGGAAGAGTATTTAGAGGACTGTCTTAGTTATCTAGTGCTGCTTTAACAGAAACACCACAAATAGATGGCTTTAACAAAGAGAAGTTTATTTTCTCACAGTCTAGTAGGCTACAAGTCCAAATTCAGGGTGTCAGCTCCAGGGAAAGGCTTTCTCTCTCTGTTGGCTCTGGAGGAAGGTCCTTGTCATCAATCTTCCCCTGGACTAGGAGCTTCTTCACACAGGAACCCCGGGGCCAAAGGACGTGCTCTGCTCCTGGCACTACTTTCTTGGTGGTATGAGGTCCCCAACTCTCTGCTTGCTTCCCTTTCCTTTTATCTCTTATAAGATAAAAGGTGGTACAGGCCACACCTCAGGGAACTTCCCTTTACATTGGATCTGGGATGTGACCTTAGTAAGGGTGTTACAATCCCACCCTAATCCTTTTTAACATAAAATTATAACTACAAAATGGAGGACAACCACACAATACTGGGAATCACGGACCAACCAAGTTGACACATATCTGGGGGGGACACAATTCAATCCATGATGAGGACTAACTTAGCCTAATATGTCCAGAAAAGACAAGACTCACCAAGGTTCATCAGTAGGTTCCCAACAAACAAGGCATACACTACATGTGAAACACATGGCTCTATCATCTCCAGATGACGCAGGCTGCAAATATAAAGAAAGGAGATAGAAATGGTTAACATTAAAACAGATTTTCAACAAAGCTCTTTTTAAAGAAGTTCATAATTTTAGGTAAATTTCCATAATCAGGGAAAAATATTAGCCTATATTATTAGGTTCCAACAAGTCAGTGAAACTGGAGATGTTTATGAACTGGCTTCCTTATTTGAAATATTGTGTTTAATCAGAAAAAGTCCACTAAATCAAACATGCAGGCACACACAATCCCTGAACTGGCACTTTCTAACTGCACCACTGAAGTATTTTCAATGTAGTTAAGTAAATGAAGGGGAACAGTCTAATAAGTTTATTATTAAAAACTGAATCCCACACAATACAACTACTAAAGAAAGAGCAAGTAAAAAGGAAAAGAAACTAGTGAACCTAGCTAATGTAATATACTTAAGACACAAGGAACAAAATGCTATATACACACAACACACACACACACACAGACATGCATCACTTAACATCCATGTTAAGATACATTCTGTGAAATAGGACATTATATGATTTGGACGTTGTGCAAACAACATACGTATTATAGGTTATAGGCAGTTCCTGGGTTATAATGTTCAACAACTCATCATTATGAACTAACCCTGTGAAGTCTATTATTTTAAAAATTTGAGGTACATACAGTGGTTCGTAATAACAAACCGGCACTACTTTGCAATAGACATGAAATTACTGTATTATTATGTCAAAGATGTTTTAGTGTATCTGGAAGTGTTTCTTTAATGTTTTTTATGCATAGAAAGGCACACTAATAAGACAGACATTTGACTAACAGACGTTAGATATGAACCATACCTAACTGTTCGGACTTATGTACAAAATCGACTTAAAGACAGACTTAGGAACAGAACTTGTTCATAATCCAGAGACTGCCTGTATATATGTACTGAACCATTATACGCCTAGCAGAGCAATTGCTCTGTATAGTTATCAGAGACACGAGATACACATGTCACATGTACGAGGTTGTTGCATTCGCTACATCCGGTTACACCCACTAAGTCCCGTTCCCCTATCAGAATTTCTGAACCCTATTATAACCTTATGGGACCACGGACGTATATACGGTGGCACGTTGCCTGAACAGAACGTTGCCCAAAAGGATGTTATGCAGTGCATACCTGTGTAGAGCCCTGGCAACACAGTGGTTAAGTGTTTGACTGCCAACCAAAAGGTCAGCGGTTCAAACCCAACAGCCACAATGCAGGACAAAGATGTGGCAGTCTGCTTCCGTGAAGATTTACTGCCTTGGAAACCATATGGGGCAGTTCTACTCTGTCCTACAGGGTCGCTATGAGTCATAATCAACTCAATGGCAGTGGGGTGTATGTAAATATATACATACATATATTAATACATCACATTTAAACATACCTTGGAAAACTAATGTTAATACTTCTGAGTACTTATTCTATAGATGTAAATTTATTATAAATTTTAGAAAATTAAAAATAATAATAAGCCCCTAACACAGGCAGGAGATTCTAGAGAACCTATGATTTGATCTCTTTGCAAAGATGGAATAAACTGCACAATGTCTAAACAGAAAAAATATCAAGTCATCACTTAACAGAGACTCTTCAAGGAAATAACACCAAATTGTAAGATGCTGTTGGGAAGAATGGTCCACATTCAACTCTTAATTTAGAAAAATAATTTCGGTGATTCTAATACTAGCCAGTCTCCACACTTTTCTAACTGGAAATCTGAAAAACTTCAAGTAAAATATCCAACTATATATGAGTTTCTGATTTAAATTTAGTTACAATATTGAGAACACTTCAAGATAAATAAGGAATACTCACTCTTCAGATTTTTTTGACAATAACTTCAGTGTACTTCAAGTTTACTTGAATTCTAAAGTTAAATGAGCTTGCTTTATGTAAAGTGACCTATGTTGTTGTGCCTTTGAATCAATTCTGACTCACAGTGACCCTATATGACAAGAGAATTGCTTCATAGGGTTTCCTAGGCTGTAATTTTTACAGGAGCGGATTGCAAAGGTCTTTTCTCCTGCAGAGTTGTTGATGGGTTAAAACCATCAACCTCCCGGTTAGCAGCCGAGCACTTAACCACTGCCACCATTGCTCCTTAAATGACGTGTATTAGATTTCTTACACGCTTTAGCAGTGGTAAGCCAGTCTGTACTACTCAGCTGAAGTTTCCTATTAATTATTGTATTAAGCGTATCTAACCTCATCTTTCTCTACTTCAACTTAGCAAAGCACTCCATAATTTCCCATTCTCAGGTTTTTGTGTTATGCTAATCCTAATAGTGTATGTACATCTTCCTCTTTTCCTACATAAAACTATGACCATTTTCCTTGACCAATTCTTCTTCTTTCTATGCAATTTCTTAATCAATTCTTCAATACATGTGTATTCAGTTTGTACTGCATCACCTGAACTTGGCTTCTCTAATTATCTATTATATGTTGTTGTTGTTAGGTGCCGTCAAGTCGTTTTCAACTCACAGCAACCCTGTGTAACAGAGTAAAACTGCCACATAGGGTTTTCTTGGCTGTAATGTTTATAGAACCAGATCATCTTTCTCCCATGAAGCCGCTAGATGGTTCAAATCACCAAACTTTCGGTTAGCAGCCACGTGCTTAACTGTTTATGCCACCAGCAGTCCTTATCTGAGATAACATATATAAGAGTCCTACATTTCAATTAAAATTGAAATTTCAGTAGCGACTCAAATGTGTTGCTTTTATTTGAATTACCTAAGCATCTACTACTGTATTACAAATGCAGAACTCAAAAACTGAAAATAAGCACACATTCAGAGAGAACAGTTTTTCAAAACGCAAACTGGAGAATGCTGCTTATTTGATGATTAAAGAAAAAATTACCTAATCTGAAAGAAAACACTTAGTTATAAGAATTAAGTAACTTAGTTGTTAGCTACTTTCTAACAAATACTTATTTTCTTTTACTACAGAAACATAGCAAATAGCCAGTCAGTATTATAATCAAAGAGAAGAACAGAGCAAAACAAAACACATATGTACAAGAACACAGCAAAGTTCTATAAAATGATATAAATTACTGAAAAAGTATTAAAATGTCGACGATTTTACCCAAGTCTACAAAGGCATACTGAAAAAAAAAATTTTTTTTATATTCTTTTTTACCTGATGATAAAATCCAGCTTGAGCCATGGGATCTGGTTGTGCCCACCTATAGCCTACGTGAGGCCATGAGGTAAACGTCTCCCGTCTGTTAGCTTCACTATACATCAATGATCTAAAAGTAAACATACTTTATGTAATCTAATTGCAGTGAAATTCCTATTTAACACTGGAGAAGGAATTTTGCTAGTTATCAACAAAAACTGTGACTGGTCTAAAGACCAAGTTCAAAATAGGTGTTTTTGTTTATTTTAAAGTAAAAAGTGATCACATTTAGGAATTTTACTTGAACAGGCTAGGGAAAAATAACCTGATTGATGGCTAACAGCTGATAAACAATTCGAAGGGTAGATTAAATTAACCAATGGTGCATAGTTACCAAGCAGAGAACAGAAAATCTGGATGTGTAGAAGCAGAGAGTTGTATGCTTTCATCACGTGCCAAGTTTTGCATAATTTCACAAAACCACAACCAAAGGATTATCTTAATCATATTGCAAAAAATATTTTCTAGTTTAACTTTTTGAAAAAGTAGAGAGCAGAGTTTTCTGTTCACTATCCAGAGAAATCCTTTTTCCAGGAATGCTGTATTCTCCAAGGTATTACCAAAAAAGGAAATCTTCATGTTTTCATGTTAAAATATATTAGCTCACTGACAGCCAATCTTTAACAGAGTACGAGAGTAATTATTAAAAGGGTCATATCAAAATTACAAAAGCCTAAAAGACTTCAAGTAAGAAAGGACTGCTAAGCAAAGTTTACTTTTCTTCACACGAAACTACAACTGATAACAGGAAGGGAAAAGAGAGAGACAAAGTGGTAAAGGTCATCACAAAGAGATCAGAAAAATATTTCTCTTTAAATTCTTTCCTTAAATTGGTACATGATTTCTATAATATCACTAGAGGGCTCAGGTTTACTCACAGTTGTTCTGGCTTAAAAAAAAAAAAAAAAAGTGTTGGGTTAAAAAAGCATCATTATTTACAGACTACAGATTTCTCCAGGACCCGTATCAGTTTTTTTGTTTTTTGTTTGTTTGTTTTTTGGCTTTAACAAACAGAAATTTATTTCTTCAGAGTAAAGTAGGCTAAAAGTCCAAATTCAGGGTGTCAGCTCCAGGGGAAGGCTTTCTCTCTCTCGGCTCCGGAGGAAGGTCCTCGTTATCATCAGTCTTCCCCCGGACTAGAAGCTTCTCTGCGCAGGAACTTCGGGTCCAAAAGATGCGCACTGCTCCTGGTGCTCCTTTCTTGGTGGTATGCGGTCCCCAATTCTCTGCTTGCTTCTTATCTGAGATAAAAGGTGGTGAAGGCCACACCCCAGAGAAACTCCCTTTACACTGGATCAGGGATGTGACCTGGGTTAGGATGGTGTTACAATCCTACCCTAGTCCTTTTTAATTTAAAATTACAATCAGAAAATGAAGGACAACCACACAACACTGGGAATCATGGCCTAGCCAAACTGATAAACACATTTTTGGGGGGACACAATTTAATCCATTGACATTCCACCTTTTGGCCCACAAAAAAATCACATCCTTGCAACATGCAAAACATATTCATCTCATCATATCATAGCAAAAGTCTTAACTCCAAGTCAAAAATCTGAAAATTCCTCTTCATCTGTGAAATCTAGAATACAAGTTATCTGCTTCCAAAGGTACAATGGCAAAATGGGCACAAGCTAGACATTTCCATTACAAATGGGAGAAACCAGAGGGAAAGAAGGGATAACAGGCACCAAGCAAGTCAGCAGAACACATTACATTAGCCCTCAAGGCTTTGAAAATAAACCTCTGTTCTCTGAGACAATTTACACAATGGCCCTGCCCTCCAGACTCTAGGTATTGGCCACAGTCTCCAGATTCTGAGTGGAAGCTCCTAGGCCCTGGGCTTCAGTTCCGCCTTCCAGGCCCACTGGGACAGCAACTCTGCTCCCTTGGCTTCAGGTGCACCATTCTACTAGTCCATGGGCATGACGACTCCACCCTTAGAAACACCAGAGGCCATGGCTCCACCCTTTGAAACCCTTGAGGTCATGGCCAAACATTTTGAGACTAAAGCAGCTTGGCTTCTTGTGTCCCTTGTCTCTTCAGCTTCTGCTTCTGTTTTCTGTGGCCTCTTGGCCCTTGGGCCTCACACCCGCATCTGCCCTGCTGGGGCAAGTGTTCCAAAGCTGGGTAGCTCCACCAGTAAGTGCCCGGAAGCACCCCACTCTGCCAGGAAGCCTCCTGCACACCGGCACTTAGCTCCCTCACTCTATGGGTCAGCAAGCCTAGCTCCACGGATAAGTGCCTGGAGGCACCCCACTCTGCCAGGAAGCCTCTGGCACAGAGGCACTCGGCTCTCTCGCCCTGTGGGTTGGCTCCAGCTCCATCTCGCGCTGGTCTCCTGGTTCTGCTGCTGTTGGTTCTCTGCCACTTCTGTTTCTCTGCTACTGCAGGTTCTCTACTGTTGCTGGTCCTCTGCCACTGCCGCTCCTCTATCCATTCACTGTTTCAACACCGTTTCCACATTTTAGGTATCTGTTAGGGCAGCACCCCACTCTCTCGGTACCAAATTCTGTCTTAGTTATCTAGTGCTGCTCTAACAGAAATACCATGAGTGGATGGCTTTAACAAAGAAATTTATTTCTTCAGAGTAAAGGAGGCTAAAAGTCCAAATTCAGGGCGTCAGCTCCAGGGGAAGGCTCTCTCTATCTCTTCGCTCTGGAGGAAGGTCTTCGTCATCATCAGTCTTCTCCCGGACTAGGAGCTTCTCTGCGCAGGAACCTCGGGTCCAAACGACACGCTCTGCTCTCGGTGCTCCTTTCCTGGCGGTATGAGGTTCCCCCCCCCCCCCGTATCTGTTTTAGAACAGAAAACCTGTCCACTAGCTATATTACCAAACAAAACAGCAGTACCATCCGGTAGACTTTTAACTCAACCTCAGATAGACCTAAGGTCATCAAGGTCCTTATAAGGCTTCTAGATTCAATTTTAATCATGGAAACACCACAGGCTACCTCAAAATTAATATTTTAGGACATCTTAACACCTCCAAAAACACTGAATATCCTAACTAATGCATTTCCCAAACTACAACATTAACCACAGCTTGCACCAATTTCTTTAGAAATCCTACTGCTCTTTGAAAAGAAAATAGCTCTAAGGAACTCGTTGTTCTATAGTCTTAAGAAAAGCACAGCTCCCAGATAAGAAACACTTATTCTAAGTGCCTATTTCTCTTCTTTTTTCTTCTCCAGACATACACTCTCTACTCCAAAGAATGTTTTAATGAAAACCACAGCACATACCACCTGACAGTTAGATTAAAATGAATCTCTATATTTTGCCCAAAAAAGATAAAAATATTATGGCAGAATATAAAACTCCTTTCCCAATTTTTAACACAACCAATAAAATTTATAGTTACAAAATCGCTTAACTAAAAGCACAACTAATTAAGTAAAGCCACCGTTTTGCCAAAAGACAAGCCAATAAATCTTGCATATTAATGAAAGAGCCACGCTTATAAAAGAAGTTAAAAATGAATTCATTCAGTAATGTCTTCTCTGATATCAGCATGTACTATTTAAAAATGTACTTCAGAGAAATCCATAAGGAGTTACAATTCACAACCAACTAATAATTAAAATTTGAAAATGTAAACTGATATATGGGAAGACAAATATGAATCAAAACTGTTACATTTTGTATTTCAGTATAAACCCAGTGCCACTGAGTCGATTCTAATTCATAGCAACCCCAGTATAACACTCCTAAACTTCAGTACGTTTAATAAGAATCTAATTAAGTTCATTCCAAACACCAAAGTACTTAGTTTTTAAATGAATGTATTACTGGCTTTTTAGTCAGTTTTATACAAAGTAGGCACTCAATAAATATCTACTTAAGAAAATTATAGTTGAGGTATGATTTCTGGCATACTGTTTATATCTAGGGCAGACAGCATAAACATCTTACTTCAAAACTGTCCCAACCGATTTTTCAACTCCCTTCATTTGTCATTATGAAGCAACATATGGCTCTTTCTTCACACTGAGATTCTGGCACGGTTTTTAGATTTTTCAAAATTTATCTCAAAGGCCACAAGAGTTCATCAACAGAAAAATCATTCTTTATATTGAATAATTATAATAATTTTAACCAGTTGCCACTGAGTCAATTCTGACTCATGGCAACCCCATGTGTGTCAGAGTAGAACTGTACTCTATAGGTTGATTTTTCAGTAAGTAGAGCATCAGGCCTTTCTTCTGAGGCACCTCTGGGTGGACGTGAACCACCAACTTTTCGGTTAGCAGCCAAACACTCTACCTGTTTATAGCACCCAGACACTTCTGTAATAATTTTAGGGTGACTCAAATATTTGCTAAGCAAGTGGTAAACTAGAATTTTCAAAATCTGGTTTCATGGCCCCTTTGGATACCTTGAGAGTACTAACAGAAATTGTCTAACAATAGTAATTCAAGTGGTAATTTTATTCAGTTCAGTATTTTGTCAGAAGTAAATGAGAACCTGAATGATTTTCAGAAGTATTTTAAAATATTTTTTAATCATATAAAGATTTTACAGTTATTCTTGGTGAATTCAGAAAGTTCATCAATTCAATCTCATTGTCACATCTCTTTTTAAGTAAAGTTCATACCTGTCTACAGAACGGCCTGGCCCCACTCCAAGTTCTGGACGTGCACTAGGTAAGAGGTAAGACAATCTGTCCATCACTGAGGATGCCACAGGTAAGGCAGCAACATTTTGATTTATTTTCTTGAGTTCATTCACAATGGCACTGGCAACGGACTTCAACACATGATGAGGAAGATGAAATGTAACTGTGGCCCACTGAAAGAAAATGGAGTATAAGCAAAAGAAAACTTATTCAACAGTTTTAACCAAAACCATAAATTAAATATTATCAAACAAAGGATTATCAATCTCAAGTCAGTTTACTTCCTTAGTTCATCATTTAAAGCATGAACTTGTGGTTACGTAAAAAGTAAAACTTCAAAAAAACACCTTGAGAAGGACAATTTAGAACCAGATCGTAACAAGTATTCTGATATATCCCATCCACCATTAAGAATAACTAAAAGCATCTATCATTCTTCATATTCCTCCAGCACATATGCAATGTTATACACAAACTAGACACTCAAGTATCTCCATTCACAGGAATATATTTCTACAGTTAATCATTACTGGGGTATAGAAGGACTTAGCTCCACTCAGCAAATGTTTATTTTGTTGTTGTTTTATCATAAACCAAAAAATAGTAACTAAAAACAGGCAATGTAGTCACATAGATCTGGATTCCAAACCCAGCTTCACCATCAACTATGTGATGTTGATCAAATTAACCTCAGTTTCAGCTTCTGTAACATGGGGAAAACAAAGTATCTACTCACATAATGTTTTTATGAGAATTCGAGTGAGGCTTGGTAAAGTGTTTGACAGAGTAAGCACTCAATAAATGTTAACCACAATTATTTCACATCACGGTAATTACTGAAGAAATTAAACTGCAAAAATGCTAAGTATTATTCTCCCAGAGAAGTTAAGTCTACAAAGTAATTTCTTCTTCATATTCTGGCCCCTGCAAAACTGTGAATAGTTTTCCACTCTGTCTAGTACATTCTAGGCAGCCTACTAATTTATTATAGGTATCTAACTGAAAAAACTTGTGGTCAGAAAATTGACCTGAATTGCTAAAAAAAAAGAGAGAGAGAGAATAAAAGTTTCTCACCTACTTTCTAAGACCTAACCTGTTCATAGATCCAGAGCCTCTTGGTTGAAAGAGAAGCCAAATCCCCTTGAGAAAGAATCCTACAACAATGCTCCAACTATATGCTGTAAATCATACTCCAAGTCTTTCTCAAAAACCATTCAGGTTCTCAACTTACTTTCGCTTTGTACTACTTTTCTCAAAGTGGACATTCACTACAGTGACCATGAACTGGAGAAAATAAAATACTGTGGTCTTTCAGCATAACAAGAGAGTGGCACTGAACTAACCTAAAACACTGCTGTGGTCCACCAGTCAAATGGAGGGACTTATGATGGTCAAATAATTAATGGAGTTTTAGCCCAAAGTTGTCTCACAGTCCATGGACCCATCCTATAATTATTTCCCCAGATCCTGAATGCATAACTCGAGGAGATAAAGAACTGACAACTGGAAAAATCCCCACATTGGCTCTCTGATCTCTCTGAGGACTATCAAGGTAGGAAAGGTCAAGTGGAAGCCCCCAGAACTCTCCTTTCCTATCAGAATAGTAAACCAAAGCAATAAGGCACTCCTGAGGAAATTTCTAAGATTAATACTACCATAAGAGACTTGAAAGATGCAGGGTTATGACATTACCTCATCCTCGTTTAACTGGCCTGTCTGGCCTATGTAGAAGATAAATGGATCTTGAAGAATGACTGTGGATTATTATAAGCCATCAAGTGGTGACTCCAACTGCACATCTGCTCCAGATGACATGTCTTTACTGAAGCAATTCAACAGATCACTTGTTATCTCATAAACTGTTGCAGTTCAGTCAATTTTTTTTTCTCTATTTTTAAGGACCACTCAAAAGTAGTCTGCTTTTACCTGGCTGGGTCAACACTAAATCTTCATGGTCTTACCTTAGGACTATATCTCATTCTCTTTACCATAACCTACTCTGCAGTGATCCTGATTATCCTAACATCCTGCAGATTACCCACTGGTCCACTAAACTGATAACATCATGCTAACTGGTTCACATAAGGAGGAAGTAGCAACAAATTTAAATTAGTAAGAAATGGGCAAGCCAGTGGGCATCAATAATCCCTGTAAAAATTCAGGGTCCTGCAACCTCTGTGTAAAGAATCCTGACCAGCTGAGGTACTGAACGAGGACAAAGAGAATATGGAATAGGTGGTAGAAGCAGAAAGTTAAAAATGTGGTAGCGCGGTCGTTAAGAGTTGAGCAGCTAACCAAAAGGTCGGCAGTTCGAATCCACCAGCCACTCCTTGGAAACCATACGGGGCAGTTCTACTCTGTTCTATAGGGTCGCTATGAGTCGCAATCAACTCAACAGCAACTGGTTTATAGCCTCTTGACCATTATAGAATGGAGAACTGCAGCAGCTGTGCATATTTTCTTCCCTTCTTATTACATAAATTAGATAGACAGATGTAGATTTAGATAAATAACAGATACATAATAGATACAGAAAGACATATAGACTTATAAAACTTTTGGTGGTAGTTAATGTAGTCTTTAGATAACACAATTCAATTACCTAAACAGTTGAGACTAAATTTTAGGAGTAATTAACATTACCTACAAATAGATAAAATGTCTGTTGGAACTTTGCATCTCCCCTTTCTAGGGAACAGAATCTTCATATGTAAAAAAACAACAATGAATCTTATTCATCTAAAACAATACTTTTGTTATATGAGAGTTCAAATATATACACTAGATGGATATGTAGATGTTGAGGAGACAAAGGGGGAAGATACACTGTGACAGTTATTAAACTATTAACTTGCAGCTACAAACCTACCCTTTAATTCTCTGCTATACCATGTTGGGGATGGGACTCTGCAAACTACATTTCTTCTTTGCCAACCAGTTTCCTGGCTGTTAGTTTCTGCCAAAAAGGGAGCACAGGAGGGAAATTAGAAAGTGTGATGAGAGGATAAAGACTTGCTCCTTTGTGTTGCTTGTTCAGCAAAGGGCCTTCAGGCTTGTTTTCTCTTTGCACTCCCAGAACCAATCTCATAGAGCTTCCTCAGAGGTACTAGCATCTGTCAGGCAGCAATCTCTCTTCAGAGATCTGAGTCCCAGCTTCACAGCCCCTCCCTCTGAGTTCCTGAAGTACTAGCTGGGTAGCAGCCCCCCTCAGAAGTCTGAGTTCCACCTCTTTAGGGCCTATCTTCTAAGCTTCTAGTCTCCGATAACCCTACCTTCTTCTCTGAACCTTCAGACCTAGGTAATAGATCTTCCTACAGTCACCATCTCTATGTTAACTCAGGATTTCCTCTTCAGTCTGTCAGTTCTCAAATACCTGCTAATTCAATTCTTTATAATAAATTCTCTCTGTTGAAATTCATAGCATGGTTTCAGTTTTCCTATCTACAATGTCCCATCAATGGAGTAACAACTAATAAAATCACAGTAAGTCTATAATATATAATTCAATTCATGTATTAAGAAGAATATGGGTGATCTACGAGATCCATGGATAACTATGAAAAGATATCCAAGATATATTCATAAGTGAAAAAAGGAAGGTTCATCACAATACTTTAGTATAACTGCAACTGTGCTTAAGAAAAGAAATCTGTAGGTACAAAAGTTACTGCTAGGAAAATGACTTTTACCTTCTACCTTATATCCTTCAGTATTTTATTTTTATATATATTACATTTATAATTTAGGAAAAGGTCTTACAAGAAAAAAGCAGAAGAAATTAAAGAAACATACCTAAGGATTTAATTCTAAGCACTATCTCTCAGACATCCTAGACATGACAAAAAAATAATTATGTCAAAGAAAAACAAAAATGTTCCCATTTCCAAAGATATATTCCATTTCTCATCCAAGCTCAAAACCTAACAAGGAAGGCTCTTTCATCAGCCTCTTAATCAATGCAGAGCCATCAAACACTAAAGAAGGTTCACAGAAGTCTTCCTATTGTTAGTTGCTGTGGAGTCATTCCAACTCATGGTGGCCCCGTGTGTACAGAGTAGAACTGCTCCATTAGGTTTTTAAGGCTGTGACCCTTCAGAAGCAGATCACCAAGTCCATCTTCCAAGGTATCTGGGTGGGTCTGAACTGACAAGCTTTCAGCTAGCAGTAGAGCATTTAACCTTTGGCGTCACCCAAGGACGCCTACAGAAGCCTTAGGAGCACAGTAGGAAAACAGTTTCCAAAAATTAAAGTTGAACTTCAGTAACTTAAAGTAAAATCCAGTAAAATATTTTAACTTTGAGTTGGCTTATAAGCACAACATTTTGTTTTTTTTTACAGAGAAAGAAAAATCTAGAAGCGGGGAGGAAGGGAGACAGAAATGCAAAAGGATGGAGACATTCTTTCTATTATAACCCCAGAACAAGGTAATTTTTTTAACTTCTTACCTTAGCAACTTTGTGGTTTGCTGCTGTCTCATGAGATGTATTTTTTAAACCGTCTTTGAGCTGTGTGATGAACAAATCATAACCTTCTGTACTAGAAATATCTACCTTTTCTGAACATGCTGATAAAAGCTGCTGTGCCTAAAAAAAAGAGATTACAGAAAATTAAA
Organism: Trichechus manatus latirostris; assembly: GCF_000243295.1. NCBI lineage: Eukaryota > Metazoa > Chordata > Mammalia > Sirenia > Trichechidae > Trichechus > Trichechus manatus. The sequence continues at coordinate 34,465,285 of NW_004443941.1, forward strand.
CACACCCCATAATGCGGAATTCAAATATTTTAATTTGCAATGATTCTGACAAGTACTATAGTAAAGCTTAACTACTTTTACTTTGGGAAAAAAAATTAATGAAATAATGATTTAAAGAATTTTTATAAAAATAAATAAGGCAATGCATATCCTGTAGTACTACATAATCAATTTTTAACACACAGTAGCTACTATAAGCCAAATCAAGACAGAAAAAACTGGACAAGCTGCAACTATGAGCAAAATTGAAAAAGGTAAAATATTAAAGAGATAAATGTAAAGTCCTTCAATAAACGTCAGGGGACATTCACTAGGTCAACAGGTAAAATTTTAAAAAAGTAACCACATATTCAGTATGAACACCTCAGTAGAAATATATGGTTGGTATAAGGAAAAGAATAAATCTACACTGACCAAACCAAGCTGAGGACCCCATACTCTGGAGAAGATAGTGACAAATTAATGTGGTACAGTAAAGGATGCCAGGGATGGTGGAAGGTTTACAAACAATATTATGTAAATAAGAGAACTGTGATTATTCAGGTGAAAAGACAGAAAACCAGTAGCAGATGTAACAGCCAGCAAGGCAGGGGAAGAGGGGCAGAAGCCACAGAATACCCAGCCATCATTTCAGTTAGTGTAGTAGGAAAAATACTGAACTAAGAGTCTGTTTCATATAAATGCACAAATATCTGATTGTAATTCTGTAGTTATTTTGGTAACCTGAAAATAGCCTGGAATCTCCTTTTACTGTAGAATATATTTTATTAAGATACCAGCTGGTCTATATTCCTTAAATTAGGTGTGGAAAAAATGTTCAATACAAGTAGAACTAATTCTCTGTTTAAAGATTTCGGACATGCCCCCAAATCCACATATTCTCTGATGACAAAAATATGTCTACTTTGTTTTCGGAACCTAAATTTCCGGCAATATGCTTCAATATTAACATACAACAGACTACTGTGCTATCACACTAAACGTGAAATCTAAATGGATATATTTTGGCATTTTAAAAAAAAAGTATAACCAAAAAGAAAAATGCAAATAAAAATACTTAAATTTACTACACTTAAAATTTATACACTGATACTTTTCAGACCCTAAAAATAGGAAATATATTGATTTTATCAACTAACTGTAATAATCCACCAAATGCAAAACAATTAATAATTAACAACTTGCCATGAAAAATAAATATAAATTGGACCATTTCGCTAAATAATGTCTTGCTTTATTAGGGGAAGAGAGCATTATAATTTATACTCCATTTTAAATGATTACAAATCCAATAACTTTGAAAAGTGTACTTTCATAATACGACTAGCAATCCACTATCAAAAGAATTTAAGCTGGGACAGACTTAGCAATTAAGTAATGAAAAGTTAACACTACAGAAAAATACAAATGGGATTCTTAAGCAAGAGAGCTGCACAGCAAAGCTTACTGGCTATCCACTAATATTTATTCCTCCCTTTTAATATTTAAAAAAAAAAAAACAGCTCTTTCCCAATCTCTCTCTCAACTTGGTATGACCATGTGACTCAGTTCTGGCGAATGTTAAAAAAAGCATGTGTGGGAGAGAAAGAACTTGTGAAAGAGAGAACAAGAAAGAGGAGAGCGAGAAAGAGAGAGAGAGTGTGCGCGCACGCATGTGTATGTACACATTCGTGCACAAAATGCCAGTAAGTTCTCCAGGCCTTCTACCCTCCCTTTCCCTACAGCTGGGAAATAATGATGCCTGGAGCAGGCGTCACAAATGCAAAGCTACCCCTATACTGAGCCCTGGAGTGTTTCTAGAAAAATAAAAAGTGTCTTTGTTTAAGCCATTGTACTTTGGGGTCTGTGTTACAACTGTTTAACCTGTACTGATGAACGACTGAGACCTAAAAATACCACTTCAATAAGCACCAATAGTGCACAGGAAAGACAAACACTTAAAGTTCTGGTCAATAGGTCAATTGTTTGTTTTTATAGGGGCACGATGTCATCAAAGAACAACCTAATTTCATTTAACAGCTAATAGGTTTGAGATAACATTAAGTAGAGGAGCACATTGATATTTATTTCAACTTACCTCTGTAACAGGTAATTCAAGCTGAACCACATCATCCTGCTTTGAAACTGGAGTTTGCAGAGCAGTATCTAACAACAAGATTCCATTAAGGTCCTTCCGACACCCTACTGCATAATCATCCACAAATATAACTTTATCCACAGCAGAGATATACTGACATTTCACCTGTCCACCTGGTTTAGCTGTTTTAAAAAAAAACAACAAAAATCCAACACTTAAGATTTTAAGACCAATAATCTATTAAAAGTAAATGCTTACATGGCAACTAAATAGAATATATAATCCTGAACTGGATCTTAGACTGTTTAAAAAAAAAAAACTGCTAGCAAGAAGACATTATTGGGGTAACTGATTAAATAGGAATATGTACTATAACGTACTGCATCAATGTGAAATTATCGGAACTTGGTATAACTATAATGCTGTCCTTAGAAAACACAGAAAGAGTAAGGTGTAAAGAGACATGACATGCAACCTATTCTCAAACAGAACAAAAGTAGTATGTATCTACATATGGCAATGATAAGCAAATGTGCTAAAATGTTTAAAATTGGTGGATCTGGGGAAAGATTATAGGGAAGTTCTTTGTACTGTACTGTTCTTACAATTTTTCTGCGAATTCTAAATTATTTCAAAATTAAAGTGTTTAGAACAAAACTTTAAAAACTAAGTATTTTCTTTATGTCATTTTTGCCACAATCAATAAGCATTAACACTGGCACAGACAGTCCTCGATAATTACCTTAAAAGTTCTTGAGGGCTTTTACATTTAAGATAAAATTACAAAAAAAAATAGGTTTACAATCTAAGTTATGAGACCTAGTAAAGCTGCCAGTTCAACTACCACTGAAAAGGCACTATCACTGAAGTGTCTGCTGAGTCAGTATCAGGCAGGTACTTTAATGAAGAGCCAGTGAATACACTAACCATAAAACTTCTCAGACTGAGTTAGAATAGAATTTCAAGAAGTCTTAGAAAAGATGGTGTCTTAGTTAATTCTTAGTGCTGTTGTAACAGAAATATCACAAATAGTTAGCTTTAATGAGCATAAATTTATTCTGTCACAGTTTAAACCAAAAACCAAACCCACTGCTGTCGAGTCGATTCCAACTAACAGCAATCCTACAGTCTCAGTTTAGGAGGCTAGATATCCAAATTTAGGGCACTGGCTCTAGGGGAAGGCTGTCTTGTTCTCTGTCCACTCTGGGGGAAAATTCTTGCCTCAGCTTCTCTAGCCTTGGCTTTCCTCTGTTCCCTGGCAATATCCACATGGCATCTATCTTTCCCTCCTTTGTGCTAGCTAGCTTCTGTGCCTAATCTGCTCTTTTTATATCTCAAAAGTGATTAGGTTTAAGACACACCCTACACTGATATGACCTCATTAACATAACAAAGGAAGCCCTGTTTCCAGCTGGAGTTACATCCACAGGTATAAGGGTTAGGAGTCAAACACATTTGGGGGAAACAATTCAACTCCTAACAGATGGATCTGCAAGTAACAGACAGGAAGAAACGTTATATATAATACCAAAAAAAAGTATGAAAAAGACAACATCTACTTCTACATTTAAGTTTATAAAGACATTAATGTGAAGTATTTCTGTCATAAATACAGGCGTTCTATAAAGAGACTTTCAAGACAATTTACTGAGAAATTTTATTGTGTTAGAGAAGAAACTTCTCTGTGGGCAAGCAATACTGCTGCAAGTATACTTCATTCTAAACTCCTATCTACAACTCTACGGAACACTCCAGTTATTAGTTCTGCTACGATCTGATAATACAAATCAGAAAAGTAGAAATAAATGCGGATTCTACTCATTAATCTCTAAGACAACTATAAATTAATAATTTATCAATTATTAAATTAATCTATTAATAAAAGGGCTTTCTTAATCCAGGATTATCATAATAGGCAGTTCAGAGGCAACACAAAACGGATTAGGAACTAATTCATTATTAACATAAAACAAAGTCATATTCACGAAATTTTTATAGCTAAGTCCTAGGTCTGGAGGTTTAAAACATATAACAACATTTTGGAAAATAATCTCTGTCATACAGTAAAATAGTGTTAAGAACTTCCCAGGATTGTTTTAAAAATCAGTAACTATATAAACTTTTAATGTGTAACTTGGTAACAGACTATAAAAAAACAAGGAAGTGAATAGCATCAAAGTAAGAACAGTACTGCTGGTGGGTAAGAGGATATTAATTAGGAAAGGGCAAGGGAAGCATGTTCTACTTCTTGATCTGGATATCATAGCAACCTTGTAGGACAGAGCAGAACTGCCCCATAGAGTTTCCAAGGAGCGCCTTGTGGGTTCGAACTGCCAACCTTTTGTTTAGCAGCCGAACGCCACCAGGGTTTCCAGTTTTGGATAGGGATTATGAGGGTATTCATTTAACTATATGTGTTTTATTTCATAACTTTTTAAAAGGTTAACAAATAGGGAAAACAGGATTACAATCCCACACATAGCAGGAGCATACGTTATTATGAAGAATTTGAACAACCAAGTTGCCTACTGGGCACCCATTTCCTCCCTTCCTCTTCCTTATGATTTCCCAACTTTTGTACTTCAGAAGTTGACCCACACTTCCACCCCCAATCCTTATCACCGTAACTGCTTCAAGAAAAGACAGGTCTCAATTAGTGCATGGAATTCCTCTAGCCACAGGTATTGGCCCATGAGTGGGCAATGAAGTTTTCTGGGAGCTTCCAGAGAATAAGTCCTTCACTCTTGAGAGCCAACAGAGATGCCCTGTCTTCCTTCCAACAACATATTGCCAACAGCAGCAATTTCAGCATCATGAAGAAAAAAAGCCAGACTGAGGAAGAGCGCACCACATGAAAGATCACAACTGAAGGAATCTCAGAAAATCAAGGCCAATATTTTTAAGGGACACAGATTACAATATGAATAGTACTCTCTGTAGTTGTACAGAGAATAATCTGCCAACTGGATTTGATGGTGCCTGAGCTTGAGCTACAGGATTAAGCCAACACTGAAGCCTGCCTTACATCTGTAATTCCAGTAATGTACACCAACATATCTCCTTATTGTTTTAGCCAGTTTGAGTAGGACTTTCGTCACTTATAATAAAAAGTATCCTGATACAGAACCAAAACACATCTTCCAAAGCTTTCCTAACCATCGATATATACTCAGAAATTTAATAATCTTTCATTTAATTTTGATTTTTATTCTCTCACTTTTAGTTGGACTATAAAATGGTATATTAGAGTTGTAAATTAAACTGGCCAGTCTCAAATCTGAATCTCACTACGTTAGAAAATCTCAGATAAATTCCTTAATCTCTGAGTCTCAATTTTTCTGTAAAAAGTTATCATGAAGATTAAACGAAGTAACTCATGTGTTCTACCTAGCAGTCCTTGGCATGTGACAGACAATAAAATTAATTCTTACTCTACTTTACCCTCCCTCTTCAATAAGAAGAGGAAAAACTTTCATCTAAAACACAATTTAAAAGAAAAAAAAAAAAAAGACAGGACCAGTTGATAGGTCTAGATAGAGATCCTGGGGAGATAGCCACATACCTTGCATTGGGTTGGGTGTTTCCAGGAATGAACTGGACTGGACTCACTAGTTAACTTCACCTTACATATCAGTACACCCTGGTTTTACCATATATCCTGATTAAACTTGCTGTGATTAAACAGTTACAATTAAAGTATTCTGAGACAGCTAAAAACACATATATATATACCCTTCAATCCACCACTGCACTCCTAGGAATAAATTCCATAGAAATAAAAGCTCCATAAGGATGTTTATTTCAACATTAATAGCAAAAACAAAAGAAAATCCCCAAAACAAAAAGCAACTCAAATGTCCATCAATAAGGAGATAATTGAATAAATTGTAGTTTGCAATTATGAAATATTAGGGAATTGTTAGATCATTATTTATATTTTCATGTGTATCATCAGGTGAAAAGAGCAAAATGCCAAAAAATATATACAATATGATGTATCTTTTATAAAACATTAACAAAAATCCCTACATACGTGCATATAAATATGTGATTTTATGAACATGTAAAAAGGTATAGAAGGATATACTGCAAGATGTTGACACTGACTGACAAAATAATGGTATCAATGAAAAACAGTATGCATAGTATGAGTCCACTGATGTAAAAGGGGTTTTATTTGTATATGTATGTAACTGAGCCCATTCATCATGTCAGCAGTGGTTAAGTGCTGCTACTTGGCCTTTGTCAACCCAAGATCCTGGTACGTACCCCTTTAAAACCAGGGAGCCTATTTCAGTGGCTTATCTATTTGCATCTCTAGCCAACTTAGAACAGGCACTACAATAAAGAAGTGGATCTCTTTTTTAAAAAGATGTGGAAAAATTATCACAATAAAGAAGAAATCAATGTAGCTCCACCCCTGATCCAAATGAGCTGGCTGGCATATATTCTATACTCAATAACAACAGAATCATCCAACTTTGCTAGTTGCTATACAAATGTAAACAAGACACAACTCTGTCAAGAAACTTACAATTAAATGAAAGAAATATAGAAAGTTACAAACCTTTAAACTCTATGTGACAAAAGTATGTAATTACTTCAAGTAACATGGTGTTTTATAAAACTATTCTATATAAAGCAACTGTGTAAAGGTTTTACCATACATGATTTTGATAAAACTTTCCCAAAGAGGTATAAAATGAAGGAAAGCAACAAGTATCTACACCTACACCAGGGTTTTCAACTGGGGTTCAATGCAACCCTAGGGATACATGTGATGTCACTAAAGACTCCTCAAGAGATCATGACTGGGGAAAAAAAAAAAACTCAAAAAGTTTTTTTAAATTTCCTGCACTATGCAATACCAGCACTAGAAGTAACGGACACACCTCATGGGACTCAGTTACTGGGCTTGAAAGTTAAGGACCACAGACTCAGATTACATCTATCTAGGTCAACTGGCATAACATAGTTCATAAAGACAATGTCTGACACCCTACTTCGGTGAGTAGTGTCTCGGGTCTTAAAAGTTTGCAAGCGGCCATCTAAGATACAACTATTAGTCTCTTTCCATCCGGAGCAAAGAAGAGTGAACAAAACCAAAGAATCAAGGCAACAACTAGTCCAAAGGACTAAGGGACCAAAGCCTCCACTACCCTGAGACAAGAAGAACTAGATGGTACCTGGCTACCACTACTGACCACTCTGACCAAGATCACAATAGAAGGTCCCAGATAGAGAGGGGTAAAAAAATGCAGTATAAAATTCAAATTCATAAAAAAAAGACCAGATTTACTAGGCTGAGAGAGACTGGAGGAACTCCAGAGACTATGGCCCTCAGGCACCCTTCTAACTTGGAAATGAAGCCATTCCTGGAGATCATCTTTCAGTCAAATAATAGACTGAAAACTAAAACCCACTGTCTTCAAGTTGATTCCAACTTATTGCAACCCCACAGGGTTTCCAGAGGCTGTAAATCTCTACAGAAGCAGATTGCCACATCTTTCTCCCATGGAGCCACTGGTAGTTTCAAACCACTGATTTTCGGTTAGCAGTCAATCGCTAACTGAAAAAATAGACAGGCCTATAAAATAAACAATAACACCCATGAGGAAAGTAAAGTGTTCCTTAGAACAATCATCTATATGAAACCAAAAGGGTAACATCTGCCCTAAAGCAAAGATGAGAAGACAGGAAGGGGCAGGAAAACCAGACGAATAGTAATGGGGAACTCGGGGCAGTAATGGGGAGAGAGTTGACACATTGCATGGATTGCAACCAGCATCATGGAACAATTTACGTATAAACTATTGAATGGGAAACTAATTTGCTCTGTAAACCTACACCTACAGCACAATAAAAATAATAATTAAAAAAAAAAAAAGTAGTAGTAATGGACAGCGACCAAGCTGTCTTGTTGACAATTTCATTAGAGGTCTCCCGGCACGATATGGCAGTACACAACAAAACCATGTCCGTGCCATTGAATCCATTCTCAGTTTTTGACCTGAGTTATGGAAGGCCAGCCATTACCAGTGACCACTGTGCTGCATACAGAGGAAGGAAGATGCAGACTGATGTCAATCTCTCCTGCTCATTCTCACAAATTACCACTCACAAACTCTCCTTAAGCACTGTAGATGAAATACACTCTAGTGATAAATAGAAATTAAGAGGAAATTTTAATTCTAAAGATTGAATTTTTACACTCTGTAACTCAAAGGTTCTTATTCCAGTCCTTCCTCTTTGCTGTTGTTATAACAGTTAACTTAAAAAATGGGTTGTTCTATTAGAATGCAACTGTATTAAGTTTTCATATTTTTTGAAATATTTTTATTGAGTTATATTTTATGCCCATCAGTTTCATATTTTATCGGCATTTGGGTTTTATAACACGCATGACTGACTATTCCCTGTGGCAATTTCTGAAAACAACCTGTGAGACAGAAGAGGATTCTAGGCCTAGGCCTAAGGGTATTTCTGATAAGGTTATCAATGAAGAATTACTACATACAAATACCATATTTTTATGCATATTTTAAAAAATACCAGTTTTTATTTTTATATATGAAGATATAATTAAATATATTTGAACCATAGTTTGTTTTGGTCAGTTCTTTGCAGCACAGTTTTCTTGAATGCATATTTTAAAAAATACCATTTTTTTCTACGTTTGTTTGCCAGCCACACCCTCCCCCCACGAGGTATTTTCCTAAGCATGCTATGCTAATTTTTTACAGCAACATGTAAAAAAAAATTGGATAGCTGCACTTATGAAAATAACTCAGCACTTATGAAAATATCTTGCGGTGGGGAGGGCAGGGTTGGCAAACAAAGACAGGAGGCCTGCATTAATTACATAAAAATACAGTAAATCAATAGCTCCAGGAAAATTGGAAAAGAAACAAACACAAATCACAGCATTTACTATGTGAGATCAAACTGACAACAGCAACTCAAAAGGTTTGATGGGAAGCCTATGGGGCAGTGAGTTGAAGATAATGGTGATGGAATCATTTGGAAAAGGATAGTGAGAATAGCAGCACAACTGGAAGAATGTAATCGACGTCACTGAATTGTACATGTAGAAATCTTTGAAATGGTGTATCTTTGGCTATGTATATTTTCACCAAGAAAAAAAAAAGGTCCTCCAAGGTCGAGAAGGGAGAGTGTTGACATGTCGTGGGGCTGTTAACCAAAGTCATAAAACAATATGTGTACTGACTGTTTAATGAGAAACTACTTGTTCTGTAAACCTTCATCTAAAGTACAATAAAAAAAAAAAAACACACAGCATTTAGCAAACCAAAGAGCTGCTTATTTTAAATGGTTATTTAAATCTCAAAACAAACTGTATCAATTTATTTAGAACTTAATGCCCACAAAAGGAAAATTCACAGAATTGGTGAGAATCTAGTAATGCCAACATGTAAAATTATAGACTACAATATGCAGTACAAGGAATCGAGAAGATTTCACTCGGGAACAGTATAAGTCAACCTATTAATGGCATGTCACATCATTCTGACAAGACAACATGTAACATGCAGAAAAACAAGAGCTTCCCTAGCCAGACTGATAAGTTCAAAGATATCACCAATAACTGTCATGCTGTAAAGACATGTGAATGATGGTAACATTCAAGAAAACTGTGCTGCAAAGAACTGACCAAAACAATGGTTCAAATGTATTTAATTATATCTTCATATATAAAAATAAAAACTATGTCTTGGAGGACCTGTATGGACATCTATACCAATTGTGCCCTGTCCATGGTTGCCTCCGTGAAAAGTTTCAATTCCCTTGGGAGAAAAGAATATCCTGATACTACATTTTTTAAATGATATGAAAAAGGTTCTCATGATACAAAATTAGCCAATGTTATTAAAAAAAAAAAGATTGTTGTTAGATGCTGTCGAGTCAGTTACAACTCACAGCAACCCTATGCACTACAGAACAAAACACTGCCCAGTCCTGCGCCATCCTCATGATTGTTGCTATATTTGAGCCCATTGTTGCAGCCACTGTGTCAATCCATTTCGTCTAGGATCTTCCTCTTTTTCACTGACCCTCGCTTTACCAAGCATGATGTCCTTCTCCATGGACTAGTCCCTCCTGATAACATGTCCAAAGTACGTGACATGAAGTCTTGATACTGTCTCTTCTAAGGAGCATTCTGGCTGTACTTCTTCCAAGACAGATGTGTTCGTTCTTCTGGCAGTCTATGGTATATTCAATATTCTTTGCCAACACCATAATTCAAAGGCATCAATTCTTCCATCTTCCTTATTCACTGTCCAGCTTTCATATGTGTATGAGGCGACTGAAGAGACTACGGCTTGAGTCAGGCACACCCTAGTCCTCAAAGTGACATCTCTAGTAAAGACTAGCTCTCCCTAAAAAATCCTACAAAAACCTGGGGAAAAGAATATAAAAATCTCTTGCTATATAGAGCTATCCAGATACCAAGTGGCAGGGTAGAAGAGTTACCAAAAAAGGTGCCTAAGCTAATAGATAAACTGCAGGAGTGCTTTAAAAAAAAAAGCCAAATTTTACCGAGTTGCTTTAAAGAAAAAGAAGGCTGCAGAAAAACTAGCCTACATAGTGATTATTTTTCATCATAAAAACTAGCTGAAATCTGTAGAAGCCCTGGAGAAAATGTTAGAAATTCAAATGGATTGAAAAGGAAACAATCTCTAGAAAAAACTGTGCTGCACATGTAAATCTTAAAACTGTTGCTTGGGTGTGAAGAAGTGCATCAGGTGATCTCAAGTCTTAATACCACCTACAAGAAATGGATAAAAGAACAGTCATTTTTCCTTTTTTCTACACAAATGTATGACTGGGTGAAGGACCTGTTCTCTGAATCTTCTACTCAGCCTGAGATCTTTACGTGGTCTGCATTACTTCCGTAAATGCAGTCTAATAGTATGTTCAAGATGAGATTTACTGGTCTGCCCCAGACAAGATCTAGATTTCTGTGAAAGAATAGTATCCTGCAATGAACAAAGAATATTTTGTTGAACTTTTCACCTTCTTACATATTTGAGCTTTTTCTTATTTAATAAATAACAAGACCAAGGACAGAAATCCTTTCATTTCAACTGGAAATTAAATCCATGTATGTTTACCTTGTCTGACCCAGAACTATTTATGCAGCAAAAATCAAGCACAGGTTTTTCCCAATGAAGAAGTAAATGTCAATGTTCATTTTTAGTTATAAGAATAACAATTCTAAGCACATATAGGTCCATAAAAGAGATAAAGAAACCAACAGACCTATACTGAAGCCTGATTATGTCATTTGAAAACATATTATCAAAGTCTTATACAATATTGTATCTTAGGTACATTTTTATTCGTATTGATTTGGCTCATGGTTTTAGTGGCTTTACTATTCAATATTGTCAATAAATTGCCATGTTGAAAATAACATTAATTAAAATCAATTTATAACCTCTATGTAAATTAAATCTTCCAAGTATACCTTTAAAGAAATTAATTACCATTTTGGCATAAACCAGTTATTTTAACAGAAATATATTTTGTTTGCTTTCTGAGTTTAAAATTTCTGAAAGAAAATAAACTGAGAAAGATAAGCTGTATTTAACTAATGCTTGTGTGTTTTCAAGAAAAGTTGGCTAAAAAGTTATTTTTTGGTTTTTAAGTTGTTAGCTGCCATCGAGTCGGTTCCGACTCATAGTGACCTTATGTATAACAGAATGAAACACTGCCCAGTCCTGTGCCATCTTCATGATCACTCGTATGTTTTGAGTCCACTGTTGCAGCTACTGTGTCAACCCATCTCAACGAGGTTTCCCTTGCTTTCACTGACCCTCTGTCAAGAATGATGTCCTTTTCTATTGAATGGTCTTTCCTGATGACATGCCCAAAGTAAGCAAGTCAAAGTCTCACCATCCTCGCTTCTAAGGGGCACTCTATTTCTATCTCTTCTAATACTGATTTGTTCATTTATTTGTCAAGTCCACAGTAATTCAATATTCCTCCTCAACACCACAGTCTGAATGCATCAACTCTTCTTCTGTCTTCCTTTTTCACTGTCCAGCCTTCACATGCATGAGGCAACTGAAAAAGACCATAGCTTGGGTCAGACCACTTTACTCAACAAAGTGATATCTTTTTAAAAGAGGTCTTTTACAGCAGATTTGCCCAATGCAATACACTGAGTTCTTGACTGCTGCTTCCATGGATGCTGAATGTTGGTCCAAAAACACTGATATCATTGACAACTTTAATTTCTTCTTCATTTATCATGATACTGTTTACTGATCAAGCTGTGAAGATTTCTGTTTTCTTCACGTTCAGGCATAATCCATAGTGAAGGCTGTACAGTCTTTGACCTTCACGAGTAAGTGCTACAAGCTGTCTTCATTTTCAGCAAGCAAGGCTGTGTCATCTGCATTTTGCAGGTAGTTAATAAGTCTCCCTCCAATCCTGTTGTCATGTTCTTCTTCATATAGTCCAGCTTCTCGGATTACTTGTTCAGCATACAGATTGAATACTTAAGGTAAAAGAATACAACCCTGTCACACACCTTTTCTGATTCTGAACCATCAGTACCCCCTCATTCTGCTTAAACGACCCAATCTATGTACAGGTTCCACACGAGTACAATTATGTGTTCTGGGATTCCCATTCTTTGTAATGTTATCCATAATTTGTTATGGTACACACAATCGAATGTCTTCATGTAGTAGATAAAACATCTTTCTGGTTTTCTCTGCTCCAGTCAAAATCCATCTGACATGGTCAATGATATCCCTCATTCCATGTCCTCTTCTGAATCTAGCTTGAACTTCTGGCAGTTCCCTGTCAATGTACAGGTACAGTCATTTTTTAATTATCTTCAGCAAAATTTTGCTAGCATGTGATATTAATGACATTGTTCAATAATTTCTGCATTCCATTTGATCATCAGTCAGATGGCCCAATAGCTGTATTCCAAATTTTTCGACAGACAAGCAAGCACTTCCAGCTGCCTCCTCTAAGTAGAGTTAACCGTAATGATGTGGCGTAAAGCATTCAGGACCTTCATTTGCTGATGTGGCACAACTCAAAATGAGAAGTAACAGCTGCAAACATCATTAGTAATTGGAATGTGGAATGTACAAAGTATCAATCAAGGAAAACTGGAAGTTGACAGAAGTAAAATAGAACACTTGAAGATCGATCTCCTAGGCATTAGTGAGCTGAAACGGACTGGTATTGGCCATTTCGAGTCTGACAATCATATGCTCTACCATGACAGGAACAACAAATTGAAGAAAAACAGCAAATGCATTCATCATTAAAAAGACCATTTCCAGATCTATCCTGAAGTATAACACGATCAGTGATAGATTACGATCCATGTATCTACAAGTAAAATCAGTTAATATGACTATTATAAAAATTTACACACCAGCCACGAATGTCAAAGAAGAAGAAATTGAAGAATTTTACGACCTGCTGCAGCCTGAAATTGATTAAACTTGCGATCAAGACACACTGATAATTACTAGTCACTGAAATGTGAAAGATGAAAACAAAGAAAGATCAGTAGTTGGAAAATACGGCCTTGGTCATAGAAATGTTGCCAGATATTGTAAGACAGAATTCTACAAGACCTATTCATCATAACAACCTATTCATTGTAAATACTTTTTTCAACAACATAATCGATGACTACACATGTGGACCTCTCCAGACTGATTACAGAGGAATCAAATCGACTACATCTGTGGAAAGAGATGATGGAGAAGCTCAATCTCATCAATCGAGACAAAGTCAGGGGTCTAATGTGGAAAAGGCCATCAACTGCTCTGTGAGCAAGTTGAAGTTGAAGCTGAAGAAAATCAAAGCAAGTCTAAAAAAGCCAAAGTAAAACCTTAAATACACTCTGCCTGAATTTAAAAGACCATCTCAAGAACAGATTTGACACACTGAACATTAATGACCAAAGACCAGAAAAGTTGTGGGAAGATATCAAGGACATCAAACATAAATTAAGTGAAAGGTCATTAAAAAGAGTGGAAAGAAGGAAAAGACCAAAATGGATGTCAGAAGAGACTCTGAAAATTGCTCTTAATCACAAAGTAGCTAAAGCGAAAGGAAAACGATAAAGTAAAAGAGCTAAACAAAAGATTTCAAAAAGTGGTTCGAGAAGACAAAGTATTTTGATGAAATATGCAAAGACCTGGAGTTAGAAAACCAAAAGAGAAGAATACAATTGGCATTTCTAAAGCTGAAAGAACTGAAAAGCAAATTCAAGCCTTGAGTTGTATTACTGAAGGATTCTATGGGCAAAAAATTGAATGACGTGGAAAGCATCAAAAGATGGGAGGAATAAACAGTCACTGTACCAAAGAAAACTGGCTGACATTCAACCACTTCAGGAGGTAGCATATGATCAAGAACCATTGGTATTGAAGGGAGAAGTTCAAGCTGCACTGAAAGCACTGGAAAAACAACAACGCACCAGGAATTGATGGAATACTAATTAAGATGCTAGGTTTTTGAATATGGGGGAAATTCTTGCATATACCATATGCCACATATTGTACCTCATTAGAAACTTATGTAGAAGATATTGTGATTAGACTTTCAAGCCTATATGGATAGCCAAACTAAAACTCATTAAGTCAATTCCGACTCCTAGTAACCCTGCAGGACAGAGTAGAAGTGACCCATATGGTTTCCAAGAAGTGGCTGGTGGATTCAGATTGCCAACCTTTTGCTTAGCAGCCGAACTCTTAACCACTGCACCACCAGGGCTCTACATAGATAGCATTAAAAAAAATCAAGTAATAAATTTTCGGAGGAAAAACTTAATTCCCTCTGTCTACACCAGGGTTCAGCAAACTTTTGTAAAGGTTCAGACAGTGAGTATTTTAGGTTATGGGAGTCATGGTCTGTCGCACAACTACTCAACTCTACCCAGTGCAGGCCAAAAGCAGCCACAGACAATACATAAATGAATGGATCTACATGTGTTGCAGTAAAGCTTTATTTACAAAAATGGGCAGCAGGCTGAAAGCAAGAGGGAGCAGGCTACAGTCTGCCGACCCTTGGTTTAAAACAATGACTTGCATTAATGTAGACATCCTTTGTGGGGAGGGGAAGCTTCACAAAAATAGTAGCATACTAAAATTTCATACCCAAACAAAAAATAATCAAACTGCTGAAAATTAACAAAAAAAAAAAATTCTGAAAGCAATCAGAGAAAAATGATATATTCAAGAGAAAAAATAATTAGAATCAAAGATTTATCATCAAAAATCATAGCATTAATAAAAATTGGAACTTTTTTTTCAAGTGCTAAAAACAGATCAACTCAGATTTTTAAATCCAAAGCTTTCTTCAGGAATGAAGGTGAAATAGATACATATTCTCAGATGAAGGGATACTAAAGAGAATTTCTGCCAGCAAACCTGCTCAAAAAGGACTGCAAAAGAAAGTTTTTCAAGCAGAGGAAAATGATTCCAGAAGAAATATTGGTATATCGGAAATGACAGAAGAGCAAAAAATAAGTAACTATCTGGGTAAATACAGTACACAATTCTTCTCCCTCTGACTTCTTTAAAATACATTTGATGGTTGAAAGCAAAAATTATTACCCTGATAGGCTTGTCAATGTAGTAACCCGTTGCCAGTGAGTCAATTCCGACTCATAGTGACCCTATAGGACAGAGCAGAACTGCCTCATAGGGTTTCCAAGGAGCGCCTGGTGGATTCAAACTGCCGACCTTTTGGTTGGCAACCACAGCTCTTAACCACTATGCCACCAGGGTTTCCTTCAATGCAGTAGACATAATAAATAAGTTAACCATAACTTAAATTGAGGACACTATGTGGTAGGAA
The DNA here is from genome assembly GCF_000243295.1 of Trichechus manatus latirostris. NCBI lineage: Eukaryota > Metazoa > Chordata > Mammalia > Sirenia > Trichechidae > Trichechus > Trichechus manatus. The sequence continues at coordinate 34,481,225 of NW_004443941.1, forward strand.
GGTTTCTATATTCCATTTAAAGTGGGAAAATATTGATTCTAAGAAAACTGTAAAAAGCTAAGTATGTTTATTTTAATCCCTCAATAACTACTTAAAAATGTATGCAAAGAATTAGTCAAAAACACAATAAATTAAAATGAAATTTTAAAAAATGATCAAAATACCCCAAACAAAAGGTAGAAATGGTAGCGGGAAGGAAACAAAATAAATAAAATGATATACCTAAATCAAAACATGTCAATATTTCATTAAATATAAAAGGATAAAAGTAATAGAATGAAAACAAAAGACTCATGCAAATATTAACCAAAGAAAGCTAGAGTAGCAATATTAATATCAGACAAAAAAATATCAGTGCAAAGAAAATTACCGAGAATAAAGAAGGACACTGTTATTGGTGTTAGCTGCCATCCAGTCAGCTCCAACTCATGCTGACCTTATGTGTAAGAGAATGAAGCACTGCCTGGTCCTGTGCCATCTTCATGATCGACGCTACATTTGAGTCTTCTGTTTCTGCTACTGTGTCAATCCATTGCATTTAGGGTTTCCCTCGTTTTCACTGACCCTCTACGTTACCAAATACGATGTCCTTTTCCAGCGACTGGTCTTTCCTGATTGGTCCAAAGTATGCAAGCTGAAGTCTTGCCATCCTCACTTCTATGGAGCATTCTGGTTGTACTTCTTCTAAGGCTGATTTGCTCATTCTTTTTTAAGTCCACAGTATATTTAATATATGCAACAATTCTTCTTCTGTCTTCCTTTTTCATTAACCAACCTTCACATGCATATCAGGCGACTGAAAAGACTATGGCTCGGGTCAGGCACACTTTAATCATCAAAATGACATCTTTTCTTCACTGAATTTTAGGCAGCAGATTTGCCCAATGCAATACATCATTTGATTTCTTGACTGCTGCTTCCATGGATGTTGATTGTTGATCCAAGTAGAATGAAATCACTGACAACTTCACTTTCTTCTTCACTTATCATGATGCTGTTTATTGGTCCCGTTGTGAGAATTTTCATTTATTTCACCTTCAGGAGTAAACCATACTGAATGCTGTAGCATTTGACCTTCAAGAGTAAGTGCTTCAAGTCGTCTTCATTTTTTGCAAGCAAGGTTGTGTCATCTGCATTTCGCAGGCTATCAGTCTTCTTCCAACCCTGATGTCGCATTCTTCTTCATACAGCCCAGCTTCTCGAATTACTTGTTTAGCATACAGATTGAATAAATAAGGTGAAAGAATACAACCCTGTCACACACCTTTTCTGATTCTGAACTATGCAGTATCCCTCGTGTTCTATCTGAATGACTGCTTCTTGATCCATGTACAGGTTTGGCATGAGCAAAACTAAAATTCTTCATAATGTTATCCATAATTTGTTATGGTCCACACAGAGGAATGCCTTTGTGTAGTCAATAAAACACAGGTAAACATCTTTCTGGTATTCTCTGCTTTCGGCCGAGATCCATCTGACAACAGCAACAACATCCCACGTTCCCTGTCCTCTTCTGAATCCAGCTTGAACTTCTGGAAGTTCCCTGTCGATGAGCAGCCGCAGTTGTTTTTGAATTGTCTTCAGCAGAGTTTACATGATAATAAGTGGGTCAATTCACAAAGAAGAGCAATCCTAAATATGTATGCTCCTAACAACAGAACTTAAAAATACATGAAGCAAAAATTAACAGAACTGCAAAGAGAAAAAGACATCCATAATTATAGCTGGAAACTTCAACACTTCTCTCTCAGTAACTGACAGAATTAGTACACAATTACATGATTCTATGCATATGTATACATGTGTTACATGTACACCAAAACAGTAAGTTTTATTATATGTTCACTAAAAAAATAAGAAGTTTAAAAATATGATACTGTAGAAGAATAAAGGCATGGGAATATATCTGTAATTCACTATTAACTAAGTAATAGTGGGAGTAGTTTATAACACATCATTATGATATAAATTTTATAAGAATATATTAAACAATAGGAAAAGGTAAAAAGAAATACACACCAAAATGTTAACAATGGCCACCATCTCTAGGTAATGAGAGCATAAGTGATTACTGTTTTCCTTAGTCTATCTGATGTCCTACTATAAGGTACATCACTTTCAAAATTGAAAATTTTAAAGAAAGAAAATTTTAAAAATCAGTTACCACTTCTAATACTCACTTTAATATCTAGTCAACTTTTTATTAATGCACTATCCATGTGCATCCCTACAAAACTTGCAGAAATATGATCAGAAATATATTATCTTTGTAAACTGACACGTTGCGGTTGTTGTAGCTGTGTGCTGCCGAGTCGATTCCGACTCACAGTGACCTTATAAAGAAGAGCAGAACTGCCCCACAGGGTTTCCTAGGCTGTAATCTTTATGGGAGCAGATAGCAAGGTTTTCTCCTTCAGAGCAGCCAGTGGATTCGAATCACTGACCTTTGCGCCACCAGGGCTCCTTATAAAGAGACATACCACGCTATAATATCCCATTTCCACTGAGATATCATCACACCTCAATGCTTAAAATAGCTTATTATAACCTACTACATACAAACATCAAAGTCAATAAAGAGGATGCAAAATGAATGTTAGATTTTCACAAAGCTTTTTAAATATAATTAAAATAACCAAAAAATAAAATTATTTAACAAAAGAATACTTGTTAGTAACATTATATTATTAAAAGCCAAGTAAGTATTCCTATAAAACAGAACTCCATGCAGCAAAGTAAGTTTGGGAAAGTCCACTGGCTAGGCCATGAAGAAAGATAAGAAAAGAATAAAATGCAATCCAGAAACAGCATTATTCCAGGCAAGAGAACCAACATCTACATAAGCATGGAAGAGGTTCTTAGAAAAATACAGAAACCAGCATTACTGGAATCAAGAGTTTAAAGTTCCAATACCCTCTATTCACTTTACTCAAAACTGGTACCAGACCACTGTTATTTTACTATAATCTTAATTATCTCACATTATTTGAGAAAGTTTTGAGAACATAATCACCATTGGAAACTTTTCATGGATGAGACTCAGTCGTTAATAACCTACTTCCTGCAAGAAACTGCAAGGTCTTTTCCGTATACATTGTTCCATTTGTCACAGTTAAATCTCTCAACCACCTTAGGACACATAGCACATATTCTTCCCTTCAGGATGTACTTAAGTAAAATTTGGGGACTAACTTCCCTTTCTAATGTTGCTCAAGAGAACCATTAACTATCTGTAAATAAATTTCTGCTGCTAAACAAAGTTGCCCATGTAAGAAGGAACTCAACTACAAATCAACACAATTTTGCAATTTGGAGTATATGCACTTTTGTATTTCTGTTTGGAGCTCATCTTTGAAATTAATTTTCTATGTTTAATATGTTGTTGTTGATAGTTGCTGTCAAGTCAATTCCAACTCATGGTGACCCCAATGTGTGCACAGTAGAACTGCACTCCATAGGGTTTTCAACGCTGTGACCTTTGGGAAGCAGATCACCAGGTCTATCCTCTGACGTGCCTCTGGGTGGGTTCAAACCACCAACCTTGCAGCTAGTAGTCAAGCACTTAACCATTTGCACCACCCAAGGATATAAAATAGCATATATCACCAGACTGGTAGTCATACAGACCTCCTATCATTCCTCACAGTCTACATTTTAAGTCAATCCAAGTCAAATTCCATCCAAATATGATGAAAATCTATCTACCTGTTTATGCATACTACAATAACAGATAGTCCCTCAGAAACTTCCCCTGGGTATCTACACTGCTGCTGTCACACATCATTCAGATCTTTGCTCACGCTACCTCAGAGAGATCCTCCTAGATCACAATAGCACAAACTTACCTACCCCATTCTCATACCATCTTATGGCATTTATCACCACCTGACAGAGTATATATGTGTGGGTACATCTCTTTCCATTAAACCAGGAGCTCCATGAAAAGCAGGGACTTTGTTAACTGCTGTATCATAAGTGTTTCACACACAGGAAATATTTTGGAATAAATGAATCACTTTAATTTATATAATTTTGAAGAACATTTTAACATACGAAAACAACTATAATAACGTAAAATGCAACTGTCTCATGATTTTGTTGTTTAATACAACATGAAACAAAAACATTTTAGGCAAGAAACTAATTGGGTTTATTAGTACAGATACCCCTGCCATCTCTGCCCTCCCCAATTCTCTATCATCCCTTCCCCCATCCAACACCCCTAGAATGAGGTCACTCAACTTGGCTGTAGTGGCATTTTTGTGAATTAGTATCAGAAACACTTAGTTGGTTCAAAAAGCAACCAAAACTGAATTATGGCAGGAAAAAAAAAAAAAAAGAAATCTGTCCCTTGAAACAAGGCCTTTGTTTATACACATATTTCATTATGTATTCACCAAATACAACCTAAAATATCATGGGTAGGTTTTACTGGCAGACAAACTAACTTCGGAGGTTTTTCTTAGCCACACACACACACAAAAAAAAAAGCTAAATAGAATATTACTCAATTCAAATAAAACTTGCCTCTCATTTAACTTGCCTTTCAATATGAGACAAACTTTCTCATCTAAGGTCCTAGGCAAAATTTGAACCCCTGCATATTAGAATCACCCTAGCATGCTTTGAGAACAAAAAAAAAAATAGTCTGTCTGGGCTGCATTCCAGACGATGTAAGTCAGGATACTGGGGCCCAGGCAGTGTATTTTTTAAAAGCTCCCCTGATGATTCTTATGAACAGCCAGGGTTGAGAGCCACTGCTCTGTACCATCTCCCCAGCTGCATGTCTCTCTCTTCTACTTTGCAAGCCAAAGTAAAAGTACAGAAACAAATCATGAAGACTTAAATACCTGGTCCCATCCTCACTGACACTGAGTCGATTCCGACTCACAGTGGCCCTAGAGGACAAAACAGAACTGCCCCACAGGGTTTCCAAGGCTGTAATCTTTACGGAAGCTGACTGTCGACCTCTGGGTTAGCAGCTGAGTGATTAACCACTGTGCCACCAGGACTCCTTAAGCATAATATATACCTCCTCTAAAATACATCCATGATTTAACACAAGCTAGATCACATGCACTTCTTTTTAGGGGCACTTGTCCTTGTAACAAGGAGCCCTAATGGCACAGTGGTTAAGCACTCAGCTGCTAACGGAAAAGTCTGCAGTTTGAACCCACCAGCCACTCCATGGGCGAAAGATGTAGTAGCAGTCTGCTTCCATAAAGATTACAGCCTTGGAAACTCTATGCAGCAATCTACTCTATCCTATAGGGTCACTACGAGTCAGAATCCACTTGACGGCAACAGGCTTTTTTAGTCTGGCCCTTGTAACAGACAGACTGTTTTAAATAGCCATCATTTTATTCTTTTTGTTATTTGAACCTCCATTATCTCCTCTTCTACACTTCATTCTTTTTGTTATCTGTACCTATATAATCTCCTCTTCTACCAAAGACTATCTCAACTTCTTAGTATCCATCACATTTGAAGTACAGGCAGTCCCTGGGTTACGAATGTTTGACTTACGCACAACCCATCCAACCCCCGTAAAGCCTATATTAAAAATCTGAGGTACATACAATGGTTCATAGTAACAAACAGGCACTACTTTGCAATGTGCGTCGAAACATTACTATTATTATTATTACAGTATTATTATGTTAAAGATGTTTTAGAGTAACTGGAAGTGTTTCTTTAATGTTTTTTACACACAGAAACGTACACTACATACTATATACTAAGACAGACATTTGACTAACTGATGTTAGATACGAACCATCCCTAACTGTTCTGACTTATACACAAATTTGACTTAAAGACAGACTTAGGAACAGAAGTCGTTCATAATCCAGGGACTGCCTGTATTAGTTTGCAAAAGATTTCTACATTCATTATCTTACCAGATCATGAAGTAATCTGGGCAAGTATTAAAGATGAAAACTCAGATAAGTATCTTGCCAAAGGCACCCTTTCATGAGACCATGAGCAGTATAATGCACCCATGAGAGAGGTACCTCCCACCACCCTCCCCACTGTTTTTACATACTACATTACAGCAATCTACTACTGTTTATGTTCTTTCTACAGCTATCGCCAACATTTCTAAGGACAGATTACCAAATGTTCGATTTAAGTATTGTTACAATACAAAATTTAAGTATTGTTAATAAAGAGATTCCTAGTTAAACAAGGATACTACACGTGTACATTTACCTCTGGTACCTCTCAACCTCCCACTGGAAAGACAGTAAAGAAATAAAGAGGACATCAAACAAACCTACAATGACAAAAAGAACAAGGGAGGAGATGATAGCAACAAAATTTTTGAAGTTGGAGGGCAGATGGAAGACTGTTAACCGACTTCTTCCTCCAAATAAATCTCAGCACTAATCCAGCAAGGAATAAAGTCCAAAGCATTGTAGTATTTTTCAAATTACACAGATGATAATGAGGCCTAAAATAAAAATTATTTAAAAGTAGTAGCTTTTTTTTTCAATTTACAAATACAATGCAATCCCGATCCAAATACCAGCAACATTCTTCAAAGAGATGGAAAAACTAATCATTAACTTTATATGGAAAGGGAAGAAG
>NW_004443941.1:34489724-34514223 GCF_000243295.1 Trichechus manatus latirostris
GTTACTGTTACATGAGAAACTATCTGTTCTGTAAGCATTCACCTGAAGTACAATAAAATATTTAAAAAAAAAAAAAAAAAAGTAGTAGCTTTTTGCAATATGTTTTCAATTAATTGATATTTAAAAACATAGTTCCTATCATAATGTTAGCTGCTGTCAGCTTGCCCCTAACTCATGGTAACCCCATGCACAATAGAACAAAACACTGCCTGGTCCTGCATCATCCTTGTGATTGGTTGTGGATCAGACCATTGCAATCCATAGGGTTTTTATTGGCTGATTTTTGGAAGTAAATCGCCAAGACTTTTTTCCTAGTCTGTCTTAGTCTGGAACCTCTGCTGAAACCTATAAATATCATAGCAACAAGCTAGCTTCCATTAACAAATGGGTGGTGGCTACATATGAGGTGGGCTGGCCTCGAATCAAACTTAGGTCTCCTACATGGAAGGCAAGAATTCTACCAATGTACCGCCATAAGAGGGTCCTAAAATTCTGACCTTAAACTGAGAGTTCTAGTACTTAAAAATATGAGAGCCACTGCCCAGAAAGATAAAGTTCAAGATCCTCAGGTTCTCCCATCACTCCCTTCCGCATACTTTACACCAAATTGCTTATAGCAAATATTATTCTGCTTCATTCATCTACTCTTGTTCATGCTGCTCCCTCTACCTGGCTAACTCCTTATCCTTCAAGTCTCAGCTGAGGTGCCACCTGTTCTAGAAAGCTTTCCTAATGGTTAATACAGGGAATCACCTGATATGCTTTAACCAAAAAAAAAGAATAGTATGCCTGAGCTCCATTCCAGGCATATTGATTGAGCTTCAAATTCATCTTATTATTTCCACATGACAAACACTTGTTGAACTGAACTATATAATTAAAAACACCAATACAAAAACTAACATTTATCGAGTGCTTACAGTGGGTCAAGCCGTGTTCTACGTGTATCAGTTTATTTAATTTTTCCAGTAACCCAATTAGTTATATACTAACTATTATCCCTATATTCCCCCACGCATCTGTCAGTTTGTCATACCGTGGACACCTGCATGTTGCTGTGATGCTGGAAGCTATGCCACCAGTATTCAAACACAAGCAAGGTCACCCACAGCAGACAGATTTCAGCTGAGCTTCCAGACTAAGACAGACTAGAAAGAAGGACCTGGCGGTCTACTTCTGGAAAAAAATTAGTCAGTGAAAACCTTATGAATAGCAGAGGAACATTATCTGACATAGTGCCGGAAGATGAGCCCCTCAGGTTGGAAGGCATTCAAAAGATTGGGGAAGAGCTGCCTCCGCAAAGTAGAGTTGACCTTAACGAGTAGAGTCGACCTTAATGATGTGGATGGAGTCAAGCTTTCAGGACCTTCATTTGCTGATGTGGCACAACTCAAAATAAGAACAGCTGCAAACACCCATTAATAACAGGAGCGTGGAATATACGAAGCATGAATCTGGGAAAACTGGAAATCATCAAAAATGAAATGGAACACATAAAAATCGATATCCTAGGCATTAGCAAGCTGAAATGGACTGGTATTGCCCATTTTGGATCAGACAATCATATGGTCTACTATGCCAGGAATGACAGATTGAAGAGAAGTGGTGCTGCATTCATTATCAAAAAGAACATTTCAAGATCTATCCTGAAACACAACAGAACAAAGGAGATACTGCATGGTTTAAAGTCAGGAAAGGTGTGCGTCAGGGTTGTATCCTTTCACCATACTTATTCAATCTGATTGCTGCGCAAGTAAATCAAGAAGCTGGACTATATGAAGAATGTGGCAACAGGAATGAAGGAAGACTCAATGACAACCTGTGTTATGCAGAGGACACAATCTTGCTTGCTGAAAGTGAAGAGGGCTTGAAGCACTTACCGATGAAGATCAAAGGCTACAGCCTTCAGTATGGATTACATCTTAACCTAAAGAAAACAAAAATCCTCACAACTGGACCAATAAGCAACATCATGATAAATGGAGAAAAGACTGAAGTTGTCAAGGATTTCATTTTACTTGGATCCACAATTAACACCCATGGAAGCAGCAATCAAGAAATCAGACCATTCACTGAACTGGGCAAATCTGCTGAAAAAGACCTCTTTAAAGTGTTAAAAAGCAAAGATGTCACTTTAAGGACTAAGGTACACCTGACCCAAACCATGGTGTTTTCAATCGCCGCACATGCATACAAAATCTGGACAATGAATAGGTAAGACAGAAGAAGAACTGACACCTCTGAGTTGTGGTACTGGTGAAGAATACCGAATATATCAAGGACTGCCAAAAGAACTAACAAATCTGTCTTGGAAGAAGTACAGCCAGAATGCTCCTTAGAAGCAAGAATGGTGAAACTTTGTCTCACATACTTTGAACATGTATTCAAGAGGGACCAGTCCCTGAAGGACATCATGCGAAAAACAGGAAGACCCTCAAAGAGACAGACTGACACAGTGGACGAAACAGCAGACTCAAGCATAACAACAATCATGAGGATGGTGCAGGATCAGGCAGTGTTTCACTCTGTTGTACACAGGGTTGCTATGGGTCAGAACCGACTCCACAGCACTTAACAACAACAATGTCCCTATTTTATAGGTGAGGAAAATGAAGCATAGAGAGGTTATGCATCTTGCCTAAGATAACAGCTAATAAATGGTGAATTATAGACTAGAACTCAAATAATTTGGTTCCAGAACCCATATCCTTAACCAGTAGACTAGGCTTCTTCTGTAAATGCCAACGACTTCAAATCTATATTCCCAAATCTTCAAGTGTCAACCCTGAATTTCCAAATGCCTTCTGGATGGTCTTCAAAAACTTCAAAATTACACAACTGAAAACACTACCTCCCTCTCACTTCCCCAACCTTCTCCAATGAAAGCTAGTCACCACATCTTCTTGTATTGCCCATTTGGGTTAATAAACATCATTCATATCCAGTTACCCAAACTAGGAACTTAAGGGTGAGCAATTTTCATCTTGTCAATTTCTCTCATCCCCAAATCTAATAAATCACCAAATTATGCTATTCATACCGCTCTAACTTACATGAGACTCTCATCACCTCTCACATCTGGGCATTAGCTTCCTATCTTTCTAAACACAAATTTGATCATGTCATAACCTCTAACGGCTTCCCACTACGGACATCAAGTCCATACTTCTTAGCAGAATGTATTACAATCTGGTCCTTTCCTGTCTCTCAGCTTCAGGGCTAACCATCCACACATACACCTTAAATGCCAGCCCCGCCACCCACCCACCCACCAAAGACTTCTTCTGTTCTTTGAATGCACCATGTTTTTGAAACCAACATGCTTCTGCAAAGGAAGTATCTTAGCTTAAGATGATCTTCCCTATAGCATTCCCTCCTACTAACTGATCTTTCAAAACCAAAAAACCAAGCCCACTGCCATGGAGTCAATTCTGATTCATGGCGACCCCATGTGTTACAGAGTAAAACTGCTCCATGGGGTCTTCTTCGCTGTAATCTTATGCAAGCAGATTGCCAGACCTTTCTTCTGCAGCACTCACTGCTGGGCGAGTTTAAATCACCAACCTTTAGGTTAGTAGTTGAGCACAAACTATTTGTGCCACCCAGGGACCTTCTCATCTTTCAAAACTGATCATAAATGCTACTTTCTTTGCGATTTCCCTATTTCCCTCAGGCTGAAAAAACTCCCTCCTCTGTGCTCACACAGCATTTTGCACATCTGTATCAAAGTACTTACGACATTATGCTACTGTTTACCTAAAAATATCCATAGCTTGCATTCAAAAATAAAAAATATTGCCTTAATTTTTGTGCCTCTCCCATGCAGTGTGTTCAATAACCAGCTGAATAACTATCAATTAACCAGCTCTTCACATTGCCTTTCTTTTTTTAACAATTTCAAGTTCAAATTAATTTCTACTGTTTATAACTCCCGTATAGTACAAGAATTATTGCTCTTATAATTATTTCTATTAGCTTTCACCCAGCTACATTTACACATGAATGGAAAACTGGAAGAAAATGCTGCAGTTTCAATGGAATACTGTAGCAAAGGCAACTACTGCACTCAGCAATGTTTCAAGTAGGCACTGCTATCACAAGAATAAAGAAAACGTTAGACTTACAGAGCATTTACAATATACCAGGAACTGTTGTAGATGGCTTACATATATTAACTCATTTTAATTCTAACAACCCTATGAGGCAGACCCTATGATTATCTTCACTTTAGAGATGAACTTTCAAGATGACACAGGACAAAGACTTGAACCCAGACTGTTTGGCTCTAGAGTTTGAGTCTTATATTGCCTCACATGATCAATGACTCTAAAATTACTCAAACAAAGACAAAGATAAATTTTCTGCTAGAGCAAAATCATCTCTGAGCACTCAACAGTTAGGAAAACGTGGAAGGTAAATGCAAAAATTGGATAGATACATAGGATCTTAAAAAATAGCAAAACATTAAAAAAACAGATCCTAATATAAATTTATAATTAACTGTAGAAAAGTGTTTTGTTAATAGCAAATCTTTTACATCAATTAGGTCATCAGGTAATATCACTACACTAAAGTCAGTTAGCTGAAACAAAGGGGGCTAAAGTACATACTTGTAGTCCAAAAAGAGATTCTGCCAAATTTAATTTTTTATAAAGAACTCAAATGCACCCAGAAGGCAAAAATGTTCTTGGTGCTGGTGATATCCAAGTCTTTATCATGTTTATTCTCTCTCATAGCAGAACAATTGAGACTAACTAGGAAGGCTGTATGTACACCAAAGTTTATCAGAAATAAGTGGTTTAAATCATTTACAATTTCCATCACTATGAAATCCACAGGGGGATTTTGCCATTTTATCCAAATTAATGCATGTCCAATTCAGAAGCAGCAAGAAAAAATACTCTCTACGACTAAAAAGGTGAGAAGTATGAATGTTATCCATAAAAACCTATGTCTTGAGGACTCTGCAGGCTAACCTAATTAGTTTTCTATATTCCAAAACTTCTTTAAGCAGGCAGCTCTGGGCTTTTAGGTTTGATCAAGAAGCTGTCATACTAGAAAAAAAATTCACCCAATCTGAACTTCACTGCAGCTGGAGTAGAGTACAAAGATTTTGTTCTCATTTATGACCAATGTACAAATTTCTTAAATCAAAGTCAATGTCTATGTGGGAAAAGAAAAACGGAAGACAATTATAAAGAAATGTAAAACTGGACTGTTTGTCTAAAAACCCTAAGAATCTCTGGAGTTACTTTTCCTCTTCTTCACTGTGACAGACTAGAACTCACTTCAGAAAATGAAGAGACATGAACTTTCCCCTACACATATACCACAATATCCACTGGTTAATATCCACACACATAAATATTTATTTATGTACATATTCTACATGAACAAGTGACATATATACAGAAATTAGTAATCCAACATTTTCGACTTCACTCTGACATTTAGCTACACCAATACACTGAAAGATACTTATCCAAATATAGATTATTTGTCATCAACATCTTTATCTCCACCTGTATTTGCATGATATCTACCTATCCTCTGTACAAAAACACACTAAGTCAGTGAACATTTTGAAAGTGACCATGAGAAGCATGGTCATACTAAACACCATAAGGCTCAAGAGAACCGGCACTCACTGAGTACCTACCATATACATGCAAAGCACTGTTAGGCACTTCATACATGTTTTACCATTTAATCTTCACACCATCCTATTAAATATTAACCTTAATTTACAGATGAGGAAGCTGAGGTTCAGGCAGTTTAGACAGAAAAGTGAGTTAGTAAGTGATCAAAACCCAAACCCGTTGCCATCAAGTCGATTCTGACTCATAGTGATCCTACAGGACAGAGTAGAACTGCCCCATAGGGTTTCCAAGGAGTGGCTGGTGGATTCGAACCGCCCATCTTCCAGTTAGCAGCCAATATAATTCAAAATTCAGTACTACCTAACACATAAAGCCCATGCTCTCTAAACACGCCCTAAAAAAAGCCAAACACAAGACAAACTAAAACAAACAATATAAAATTTACTACATATGCCGGGGGGGGGGGGGGGGCAGGGAGCAAGGCTATTTCAGGAAGCGAGAGATAACATCAGCCACCAGTAAGTAAATAATTAAGATAATATTGAATCCATCCACCTACAGTCACCCGATCTTTGACAAGGGCCCAAAGTCCGTCAAACAGGGAAAAGACGGTCTTTTTAACAAATGGTGCTAGCAAAACTGCATGTCCATCTGCAAAAAAAATGGAACAGGACCCATATCTCACACCATACGCAAAAACTAATTCAAGAGGTCCCCGATGGAGCTGGAGAAAAATGTAGAACAAAATTCTAACTCACAAAAAAAGACCAGACTTACTGGCCTCCAAGGGACGGGAGAAACCCCGTGAGTATGGCCCCAGACACCCTTTTAGCTCAGTAATGAAGTCACTCCCGAGGTTCACCGTTCAGCCAAAGACTGGCCAGCCCCATAAAACAAAGCGAGAATAATGGGGCACAAGCGTTCAGGGACAAGGACTAGAATGCAGGAGGGGGCAGGAAAGGTGGTAACAGAAAACCCAAGGTTGAGAAGGGACACTGTTGATACGTTATGGGGTTAACCACTGTCATAAAACAGTATGTGTACTGTTCAATGAGAAACTATTTGTTCTGTAAACCTTCATCTAAAGAACAATTCAAAAAAAAAAAAAAACTAATTTAAAATGGTTCAAAGAACTAAATATAAAGCCAAAAACTATAAAGATTATAGAAGAAAAAAATAGGATCAATGCTAGAGGCCCTAATACACAGCATTAAGCATTAACAGGATAGAAACCATAACTAACAACACACAAACTCCAGAAGCTAAGCTAGATAACTGGGATCTTCTAAAAATTAAACACTTATGCTCGTGAAAAGACTTCACCAAAAGAGTAAAAAATGAACCTACTGACTGGGAAAAAATTTTTGGCTATGACAAATGCAACAAAGGTCTAATCTCTAAAATCTACAAGAAAATCCAACACCTCTACAACAAAAAGACAAATAATCAAATTAAAAAATGGGCAAAACAAATGAACAGACACTTCACCAAAGACATTAAAGTGGCTAACAGACACATGAGGAAATGCTCATGATCCCTAGCCATTAGAGAAATGCAAATCAAAACCACAACGAAATACCATCTCATCCCAGCATTACTGGCACAAATCAAAAAAAGAGAAAATAACAAATGTTGGAGAGGCTGCAGGGAGATCGGAACTCTTATGCACTGCTGGTGGGAATGCAAAATGATACAACCATTTTGGAAAATGATATGGCGCTTCCTTAGAAAGCTAAAAATAGAAATACCATACAATCCTGCAATCCTGCTCCTAGGAATATATCCTAGAGAAATAAGAGTCATCACACGAATAGATATATGCACACCCATGTTCACTGCAGCATTGTTCACAATAGCAAAGGAGATGGAAACAACGTAGACGCCCATCAACAGATGAATGGATAAACAAACTATGGCACATACGCAAAACGGAGTACTACCCAACGATAAAGAACAATGATGAATCTGCAAAACATCTCACAACATGGATGAATCCGGAGGGCATTATGCTGAGTGAAATAAGTCAATCACAAAAGGACAAATATTGTATGAGACTGCTACTATAAAAACTCTTGAAAAGGCTTACACACACACAAAGAAACAATCTTTGATGGTTAGGAGGGAGGGGAGGGAAAAACACTAAATACACAATAGATAAGTGGTAACTTTGGTGAAGGGTAAGACAATACACAATACTGGGGAAGCCAGCACAACTTGTACAAGACCAGGTCATGGAAGCTCCATAGACCATCCAAACTCCCTGAGGGACAGAATTGCTGGAGTGAGGGCTGTGGGGACCATGGTCTTGGGGGAACACCTAGCTCAACTGGCATAACATAGTTTATAAAGGAAATGTTCTACTTTGGTGAGTAGCATCTGGGGTCTTAAAAGCCTGCAGGCAACCATCTAAGATATAAGATACTCCACTGGTCTCACACTTTTGGAAGCAAGGGAGAATGAAGAAAACTAAAGATATAAGGGAAAGATTAGTCCAAAGGACTAATGGAACACAACTACCATGGCCTCCACCAGACCGAGTCCAGTACAACTAGATGGTGCCCAGCTATCAGCACTGACTGCTCTGACAGGGATCACAATATAGAGTCCCATATAGAGCTGGAGATAAATGCAGAACAAAATTCTAACTCAAAGAGGAAGACTAGACTTACTGGCCTGACAGAGACTGGAGAAATCCCAAGAGTATGGCCCCCAGACACCCTTTTAGCTCAGTAATGAAGTCACTCCTGAGGTTCACCCTTCAGCCAAGATTACATAGGCCCATAGAACAAAATGAGACTTAGGGGGCACACCAGCCCAGAGGCAGGGGCTGGAGGGCAAGAAGGGACAGGAAAAGTGTTAATGGGGAACCCAAGGTCGAGGAGGAGAGTGTTGACATGTTGTGGGGTTGTTGACCAATACCATGGAACAATGTGTGTACTGACTGATAAGAAGCGAGTTTGTTCTGTGGACCTTCTTCTAAAGTACAATAAAAAATTAATAATACAGTATTGAACAAATTACCAATATCTTACTCTTATATCAAAGCAAAAACTAGATGATGTGTTCTGCAAGATGCTAATAGGTTGTAAATTGGAAAAAAATCCTAGAGGTTCAAATTTTGGGTTAAGTTCAAAAGACTTAACAGAGAATATCAAAAAGGTTTAAGGAAAAAAAAAATAATAAGGATATTTACAGGGACTAGCAAGTAGATAACAGAATATTTTTTAAACACTTCATTGCACAGTAAGTACACTGTTCTAAACACTTGACATGTATTAAAATTAAATCCTCACGATTGGTACAATTATCATCCCCCATTTTGCAAATGGGGAAACTGGAACAAAGGCATTAAGTAATTTACTCAAGGCTACACAGTTAATGAACTGCAAAGACGGGATCTTAACCCAAGCAATCTGGTTCTAGAGCCAGGCTCCTTCCTAGATATGCTAAATTGCATGAAGGAAACAACAACTACAGATAGGGGCAGATCTAATAATATGAGCAGTATGCTCTAGCGAAGTACACAGAACTCCAAAGTCAAGGAATATGTTTCTTTAGCAATTAGCATGTAAAAAAGCATCCATTTAACATACCTACTGGCATACATACATCAAATAAAAAATATTTTTTGAGTTAGTATTTTGAACTAGGTATCCTGGGGAGGGAATGTAAGCAAGTAGAATATAAAGAAACATCACGTATTTACAAAAAGCTAAATAAAATGGAATTTAAATAGTTCAAGACAGCAGAAAACATGCCACAAATATTAAAAGTTGCCTGAATTACCAGAACAGATAGTTGTCGTTGGTTGCCGATGAGTCAATTCCAACTCATAGCAGTCCCATGTGTGCAGAGTAGAAGTGCACTCCATAGGGTTTTCAAAACCGTGACCTTTCAGAAGCAGATCGCCAGGCCGTACTTCCAAGGCGCCTCTGGATTCGGATCGCCAACCTTTTGGACAATATATGCTGGGGATCCAGAGGCTCACTTCAGGCTAAAGGGATCATGAGGCTAAAGGGATCGTGAACCTAAGATCTGCTCTAGGTCTTGAAAAATGGGTAATATTTGTTTCATTAACTAGAGAGAACTGGTGCATTCCAAGAAACAGCAAACTATTATAGTTGGGAAAAGAGGTTAAATGAACCAGTTTCACAAAATAAAATAGGGAGACAATGCTAGAGAGGTTGGTAGAGGCCGGATCATGGAGGTCACTGAATAGCAGGCCAAAGAATCAGTTCAGAAATCTTAACTTTTAAACACTAACAGGAAGCAAATACTTTGCTTTATTCCTAACCTATATATATCTGATAGCTCTTAATCTAGTTAAAGTATATTTATAAACATTTTATGCCAGATACAGATCATCTGAAGACATGTACTAGTAGACATAGTTACAAAGTCACCATTTTTGTGATCCAGAATACATACACTGTACATACAAGTCCTGTTCCCATCCTGCAATTTCCAATCTACACTAGTAGGTTACCCATAACCCTATAAACTGAACTCCATGAATCCATAAGATCCATACTCTATCACTCAGTAAAGTTCTATATGGTTACAAGGGTTTTCATTCCATTCTTTATCCAACAAAGATGTCTTTCATCTGTGGTAGAAAGGAAGGTGGCTCCTTGACCACGAATTGAAAAGAGGGGTCATGTCAGGACGAGGGTCCCTAATGGCACCTTCTCCCCACTCATTTACAGGACTGTTATCTTCTATTAACCATTAAAAACAGACCTATTAAATACCTATATATTCCATGCAAAACATAAAATGCTGCATTACCTCCACAATTATCTGTATAGATTATGTATACAACCTCCGGTAATTATCATTAATAATAAATTTCACTCCTCATATATAAAAACATTTCAGGATTTATCCATTGTTACTTTTAAAAACTATCTATAATCTTTTTATTTTGTTTACCATAAATTCTTCTACGTATTTTTAATAACATAGTTAATCCTTGATGCATGGACATCTGCAATTTAAGAGACCAACCCCACAATTATCTAATTCTCCTAACACAGCCCAACTAAATTATCCCAAATCAGTGCTGTGTTTTATGCTTCTACATTTACACTTCTATTATATACCTAAAACCCTCCCCTTATGTAATCTACCACTAGAGTATTTTCTTTCCTTCCATGTACAAGCACATACATACATATCCAGTTTCCTGAACGATTTTGAACAAACCCTGGCGTACATTTTCTCAAAACAGGTTCCGGACAGAAAAAGCACCCCATGAAACCTCCTTCTATCCAAAACACTTCATAAACACTAATTCAAAGTTTAAAATCATGAAACGCAATATTAGATATCAAGGGTACGTACAAGTACTAAAAAGTACAGACATGTATGAAAATCATAAAACAAATTAAGGATAATGTGTATGGGGGAAAGAGGATTGGAAGAATTCAATCCAGGAGAGACAGAGAAGGCTGCTTCAATTTTATTTGTAATATTTTATTTCTTAAGCTAAGTGGGGGGGTGCATGATTGTTCACTGTATTATTCTTTATCCCTTTTCACATCTGAAATACTTTACCAAAACCAAACCAAACCCATTTCCGTAAAGTTGAATTCCTACTCATAGCAACCCTACAGGGCAGAAGAGAACACAGTTTCCAAGGCTGTAATCTTTACGGAAGCAGACTGCCACATCTTTCTCTGCAGAGTGGCTGGTGGGTTTGAACCACCAAACTTTCAGTTAGCAGCAGAGTGCTTAACCACTGTACCACCCGGGCTCCCTACGTATTATTCTTTATGCCTTTTCATATCTGAAATACTTTAAGTGAGTTTAAAAAGAAAGATATCCAATTACTAATGAATACATCCCTCTCATACAGAGTGACAAGCTGTTATGTCAAAAGCAATTGCTTGTTGCTACATCTGGGACGTCCCACCTGTATTTTACCTATGCTAACAAAGAAAAAAATCACAAACTTACAACCGAAAGCTTTCTCTTAGATATATCTCTTAGGCATATTCTAGGTTTATACTCCCTAACTATACAGATTCCAATTCTTTCAGAATCCTCACATCAAAAAAAAAATTAACATCCCTAATTTCATCTTTGCATCCCTAAATTGTCATTTACTTTTATAACTGCTTTATTACTCACACAGTAAACTAGAATAACTATTTTTCCATATTTGTCTATGTTAAAATATATGTGACTTGGTAAATCACATAACTACTTCCACTTGGCTAAATGCATACAGTCTAACTCACGTACTAACTTTTCAATCTTTACTTATAATATCTTAGTTAAGTCACTCATCATTTAATCATAAATGTCACCTCAGCCAAAAATAATAGACAAGGCAATTCCAGAACCCTCCAGTCCACAGTGTTCACCTCACGCATACTATAAAGTCCTGTCCCTAGACCAATGTTTATACCTCCCAAAATTGCTCTCTTGCAATGATGAGACTCAGACATACGCCAGAATCCCAACTTCCGGCTGCCTGTGGCAAAACACGTAGAGAGGGCCTGAGATTTCACCTAATTACAAACCCAAAGGAATCTCTATGTCACACACCGAAGGTCCTGAGTTTCTCGTCACTTGGGGGTAAAACTTAGAAGTTCCAAGCTAGCAGACAGGTCTTGTCTTCTTTGGCGTCCGCCAGAGTCTTACAGTCGTCGGCGGAGCAGTTTAGGCCCCTGGCCCGCCTACTTCTCTCCCCACCCCCACTCCAGGCCCACCCCCATCCCACACCAGCGCGAAGCCCGCGGGGGGATCCCGGTACCTGCGGGACCTGTGAATCGCAGAGTATCTAACTCTCCGGGAGGGGAGGGCTCGGATGCCGACTCCGACGCTCCCCGCCCCTGGTCACCAGACTCACGCCACGATCAACCTTCTCACCTTTGGCTGTCTCATCTAGCAGAGGCAGTGCCGACACCTTCTCCACGACCTCCCCAGGGGCCTGGCCTTCCCGGTGCCGAACTCCCAGGCCTCCTCACCTCTCCCATAGGAACAACCCAAACCGGACGCTCGAGGCCCAAAAGGCAACTCCCACCCCTCCTCGACTCGCCGGTCTGTTCTTCCCAGCTGCAGCCGCCGAAAAAGCCAAGTCCTAAAGTCCTCCTCCACCAGCTTCTGGGCCACCCTTCTCCACAGCCAGGCCTGAGCCCCAGCCCTGCCCTCCCGCCACCCCTGCCCTTCCGCCACCCCTCCTCTGAAAGGCCTGGCCAAACCCCGCGGCAGGCACTGCCCGCCGCCGGTCGCACACCCACCGCTGAGCGCCGAGGCCTGCAAGGTGGCCCCCGAGGTGCCGTCGATTACTTTAATGGTCCCACGAGTGGTGACGGCCAGGATGGCGTTGAGCGCCGGGTGGTAGGAGAGGCTGTGCAGCCCGTCGGCGTCGCAGCGCATGCAGCCGTCCCGCAGCACCAGCCACTCCGAGACCCCAGCCGCGCCCGCCCCCGAGGAGCAGCCCGGGGCCGAGGCCGTAGCCGCCATCTTCCGGCCTGCGCTCAGCACAATCACACTGGGAAGCGGCTCAGTGACAGTCCCGGGAGGCGCAGCACCACCGCCAGTCACCATCCGGGCCAGGGGGCAAGCGGAGCGCGTTAGCCGGAAGTGAAGTCAGGCGCCGGCACGCACGCGGGACGTTCGCCACCCGCCCTCAAGGGCCGAGCTCCGGGAAAGACTCGTCGGGGAGAGGGAGGAGGAGGGGAAAGAGGCGGGACCCGGGTCGGGGGCGGGAAGCAAACGGCTGGAGCATGCGCGGGAGTGCTCTCGCGTGCCACGCGCCCCAGGTTTCGCCAGCTTCGGGTCAGCTGCGTCCTACCTTCTTCCGGCGAGTCCCGGTAGTGGCTGCCGCCTGAGCTCTGTCCCGGTTTCCCTGTCCTTGAGAAGGGATATTTGTGTATTTCCGCTAGGCGGGGACACTGGCCCGCGTGACCTGCCAGGGACACCCTGAGGCCTTCTGCTGCGGATCCAGCTGCACCAGGACTTCCCAGCAGGCGCGGTCCAGATGTGCAGCGGTGGCTGTAAGGAGACCTCTGTATTTGGATACTGGCTGTCGTCTCTGTAAACAGTCTGAGAAACCTCTAGTCTGGACGTGGAGGAACCGAACAATCTCCCCAAGCCCATACATACTTCAACGCTCTTCCCCACCCCCAACA
Source organism: Trichechus manatus latirostris (assembly GCF_000243295.1). Lineage (NCBI taxonomy): Eukaryota > Metazoa > Chordata > Mammalia > Sirenia > Trichechidae > Trichechus > Trichechus manatus. The sequence goes on from NW_004443941.1 coordinate 34,503,466, forward strand.
CCAAATCTTTTTCTTGAACAAAAGTGCCAGATAAGAGATGCTGAAGGCGTATATATAGTTAAGCATAGTTTCTTTATTCACATTCCAAAAAACTCAAGTTATACGACTTGTTAATAGGTGTGTGGGGACGCTGGGGGGCAAAAAGGACTCTGGTCGAGTAAATATACTAAATGCATCCTTACATATCCCCCTTGGAACAATAGCAGTGCATTATTTTTTATAACTTTTATTGTGAAATAATTATTAGATTCACAGGTAGTTACAAATACAGTACAGACCTTTGTGGTCTTCCTCTCCAAAATCCGTAGGCCCTCTCTGTGAGAAAAACTGGACAATCCAAACTGAAGGACGCTACTAACCACTACTCTAAAAAGCTAGTAAAAAGACGCCCTGTGCGTGTAGGTCAATTGGCATAACAAAGTTTATTAAAAAAAGTTCTGCATCCCACTTTGGTGAGTGGCATCTGGGGTCTTAAAAGCTTGTGAGCGGCCATCTAAGATGCATAAATTGGTCCCAACCCACCTGGAGTAAAGGAGAATGAAGAACACCAAAGACACAAGGAAAATATTAGCCCAAGAGACAGAAAGGGCCACATAAACCACAGACTCCATCAGCCTGAGACCAGAAGAACTACATAGTGCCTGGCTACTACCAATGACCGTCCTGACAGGGAACACAGCAGAGTGTCCCTGATGGAGCAGGAGAAAAGTACGGAGCAGAACTCAAATTCACCGAAAAAGACCAGACATAATGGACTGACCAAGACTGGAGGAACCATCGAAGCCGTGGCCCCTGGACGCTCTGTTAATCCAGAGCTACAAACATTCCTGAAGCCCACTCTTCAGACAAAGATTAGACTGGACTGTAAAACATCAAATAATACTCATGAAGAGTGTGTTTCTTAGTTCAAGCACCTATGCGAGACCAAATGGGCGGCTCCTGTCCAGAGGCAGGATGGGAAGGCAGGAAGGGATATGAACTGGTTGGATGGACCCGGGAAACCCAGAGTGGAAAGGGGGTATGTGCTGTCATATTGTAGGGATTGCAACGAGTGTCACATAATAATATGTGTATAAATTTTTGTACAAGAAATTAACTTGAGCTGTAAATTTTCACCTAAAGCACAATAATACAAAAAAATTATCACAGGGAACATCTAGCTCAATTGGCATAACACAGTTTATAAAGACAATGTTCTACATTTACCTTGGTGAGTAGTGTCTGGGGTCTTAAAAGCCTGTGAGCAGCCATCTAAGATACTCTACTGGTCTCATCCCTTCGGGAGCAAGGGAGAGTGAAGAGAACAGGATACAAGGAAAAGATTAGTCCGAAGGACTAATGGACCACAGCTACCAAGGCCTCCACCAGACTAAGTCCAGTACAGCTAGATGGTACCCGGCTACCACCACTGACTGCTCTGACCAGGATCCCAGCAGAGGGTTCTGGACAGAGCTGGAGAAGATGTAGAACAAAATTCTAACTCACAAAAAAAAAAAAGACCAGATTTACTGGCCTAAAGGAGACTGGAGAAACCCCAAGAGTATGGCCCCCAGACACCCTTTTAGCTCAGTGGCGAAGTCATTTCCGAGGTTCACCGTTCAGCCAGGGAGTGGACAGCCCCATAAAACCAAATGGGACTAATGAGGCACAGCAGTCCAGGGACAAGGGCCAGAAGGCAGAAGGGGACGGGAAAGCTGGTGATAGGGAACCCAAGGTTGAGTAAGGATAGTGTTGATGTGTTGTGAGGTTGTTAACCATTGTCATAGGGCAACATGTGTACTAACTGTTAAATGAGAAACTATTTTGTTCTGTAAGCCTTCATCTAAAGTGAGAATAGCAGCACATTTGGAAGAGCATATGTGCATGTAGAAATTTTTGAAATGGTGTATCTTTGGCTATGTATTTTTTCACCAAAAAAAAGGTCGAGAGGGGAGAGGGTTGACATGTTGTGGGGTTGTTAACCAATGTCATAAAACAATATGTGTACTACTGTTTCATGAGAAACTATTTGTTCTGTAAGCCCTCACCTGAAGTACAATAAAAAAAAAATTATCAGAATAAAAATGAGAGCTGCATTTCAAAAAAAAAAAGAGGTCTCATGTACCCTTCACCTAGTTTCCCCCAATGTTACATAATTATAGTACAATATCAAAAGCAGAAATTTGACATTTGTATGATGTGCATGTATAGTTCTATCTCCTTTTATCAGGTGTAGAGTCATGCACCATAATCAAGTTACAGAGCTATTCCATTACTGCAAAGCTCTTCCTCCTTGCTACCCCTTTATAATCACACCCACCTGCCTCCCCCTCCATCAACATCCCTAACCCCTTCCATTAAAAACAAACGAACAAAAACTTTTACTTTGTTTAACCCAGCATTTCCCAAACTTATGTGATCATGAAGTGCTTTTTCTCTTAATGTTTTTTAACAACCAAAGAGCACATTTTGGGAAACACTTATCTCATTCATTTCCCTTATTTTGTTATGAGTAAACTGAGGATGCCAGATGAAGGGAAATGACTTGAGCAAAGTCCAACTAGCAAAAACATACTGTTGTGGGCTGTGAGACATAGGTACTCAACCAGTTAGCTGTATGTGTTTGGGAATGTTGCATTATCTCAAAACCCTAGTTTTCTATAAAAACTAATCAAAGTCTTATGAGGATTAACAATCCTTTAAAAAATGTGTAGCATAGCATCTGACATATAGTAGATGCTCCACAAAAGTTAATTTGTCTTCTAACATTCCTGCAGATTTACTTCAGGAAATCTTCATGGACTATTTCAATTAAATTTTAAGCCTCTTTATTCATTTCCAAATTTGTATTCATTCCATTTTGAAATGGCAAAATATTCCATTTTTATCTGATGTTGGAAGGCAATATAATAAAGTGGGGGAAATACCCAAGTATTGAAGTCTGCATGAATATCTGATTTTGAGTCACAGTGTCATCATTTATCAGCTCTATCTATGACATTGGGCAAGTCACTTATGCATTCTGAGAATGTTTCCTTGAGTGTCAAATAGAATAAAATTATTCACCCTACTTACCTAATTTTCTTATGAGTACTTTTGAAGGTACTTGTAAACTGTAAAAATGGAAGCACAGAGAGGTTGAATGGCTTGTCCAAGGTCTTAAAGCCTGTGGGGTGGGGGTAGCAGCAAGCAAGATTTTGAAGTCACGCATTTGACTCCAGGCTCATACTTTTAACCACCTAACCATGCTCAAAGCTACAGTCCTTGAGGTAAAAGAGTGCAAATAATCAAATCTAAATGTAGCTAGGATATTCTTCTAAAGAGTTTTTTAAATCTTCAAGATATAAGTAGAAACTGTAAAAACCATCATTTCCAATTTTTTCTCTCTCAAGACTCCTTTGAGCCAAACTTCTAGACTGCTTTCACCTGTAAACAAGCATTTATCAAAGTTAATTACCCAAATGTCCTGAAAGAAAACATTACAATAACCACAGAAATTTAGGAAACAACTCCCCTTATGTTCCTCGTTTTGGGAGATTTATAATAGAGATTAGCATATCAAAAGCTTTGAGAACTCCTGTTATAAGGAATCCTATTTAAACCTTCTTAACCAACATTTTGAAAACTCATTTGACCATAAAAAAGCCAAACAAACCAAACCCATTGTCATCAAGTAGATTCTGAACTGCCTCATAGGGTTTCCAAGAAGTAGCTGGTGGATTTGAACCGCCAACTTTTTGGTTAGCAGCCGAGCCTTTAACTACTACACTACCAAGACTCCCATTTGACCAAGGAAACCTGCAAAACCGGTGTTTCAGACAGCACTTTTTGGGAAATATTTTGTAACTTGTTACTTGTTTTTTTGAATATATATTTTTGTTTGAGCGCTTGCTGAGATCTCAAAGACTACAATTAACAGGTTCAGGACCCAGGTTCAGGTACCTTGATTTGAAATGACGTAAAAATGCAACTGGGCAAGACTGGGTGTAATTCAACATAAACTGTGTTTTTCATGTTTCTTCATGTGGTATTGAGAGCAAACACCCACAACATTGAAAAATGTACTGATTTCCATGTCTAGTCTATTTTGAAGTGATGATTTTTTTTGGTCCTCCAACCAAACCATTTTCTGCATGGTGATGGTTGCCTGAAGGAAGTAGAAATTTCCATTTACAATCATTCTGGAAAAAGGAAGTTGATAGAATAGGAAATGTGTACTCAGAAAGCAGTCCTGATTGACACAGAAAAGGTATTTGACAAAATTCAACGGCCAAGGGAGAAAATAATTGGAAATCATATATCTGATAAGGTATTAATATCCAGAATCTATGAAGAATTCTTACAACACAAGAATCTAATTTAAAAATGGTCAAAGAACTTGAATAGATATTTCTCCAAAGATATACCCGTGGCCAATAAGCACATGGAAAGATACTTGATGTCATTAGTCATTTCCCACTGCTGTGGAGTAGATTCCAACTCACAGCGATGCTATAGGGCAGAGTAGAACTGCTGCATAGGGTTTCCGAGGCAGTAAATCTCTACGGAAGCAGACTGCCATATCTTTCTCCCGCGGAGAGGCTTTTGGGTTCCAATCGCTGAACTTTTAGATCTTTTAGTTAGCAGCTGAGAGCTTTAACCACTGCATCACCAAGTATCCTTCACTAGTCAAATCAAAAGGAAAATGCAAACCAAAACCACAATGAGATACCATGGCACACCTACTAGGATGGCTATTATAAAAAATTTAAAAACGCAGAAAATAACAAGTGTTGGCTAGGATATGGAGACATTGAAAACCTTGTGCATTGCTGGTGGGAATGTAAAATGATGCAACCACTGTGGAGTACGAGTTGGTCATTCCTCAAAAAATAAATAAATAAAATTACTTTATGACCCAGAAATTTCACTCCTAGTTATGTACCCAAAAGAATTGAAAGGAAGGACTCAAACACACACTTGTACACCAAAGTTCATAGCAGCATTATTCACAATAGCCAAAAGGTGGAAACAATCCAAGTATCCATCAACAGATGAGTGGTTAAACACAATGTGGCATATCCATACACTAGAATATTATTTTGCCATAAAAAGGAACGATGGGGCGGGGGGAGGCTAAGATGGCAGAGTAGTCAGATGCTTCCTGCGGTCCCTCTTACAACAAAGACCCAAAAAAACAAGTGAATCAATTGTATATGACAGTCTAGGAGCCCTGAACACCAAAGGCAAAGAAGGAATCAGACTGAGTGATAGGGGGAGGTAGAGGCTGTTTGGAAGCAGCTAGGAGTTGCCCGAACTGACTGGGCAGAAGCATAAGCCCTTTAGGCTGGATCAGCTCCTGTACATGATGAGGCAAGCAAACAGTGGTGCTCGGAAGGCATTTTCCTCATGGGGAGAGGACCAGTGGTAGAGAATTTACTCAGCCATACAAAACCTGTGAAAAGAAGTACTCAAGCGGCTAAAGATAAGTACTTGCATCTGGCCTACCACAGGGATTAAAAAAAAAAAAAACGGTTTGGGAAAAACCTCTCTCCCTCTCCCATTTACCTCCCCCCTCTCTGCTGTGCACTGGGTCCCAGGCCGGCTTCAGCAATTGCCGAGTCCCCTGGGCCAGAAGTACGAACCGTGATGCACCCTGAGCCATTCTCCCAGCCTTGGAGAGGGAAAAAATTAACAAACAGGGAAAAAAAATAAGCTGCTGGCTCCCCTAAGCCAGAACCTCAGGGTTGGCACAGCTCCTTTGCCTAGGCACAGGCATAAGGGGTCCATGGACTTCGAATGCCTTTCACCCCTGCATAGACTTGTGTGGGCCTATTTCAATAGTGTAGGCTCTCATTACAACAGTACAACAGGGTATATACCTGAAGTCTAACTGTTAAAGCCATGAAGTGGCAGATTTGTGACATTTGACACTGCTCTGCCCATTAAGCAGGTTCCTCACCTGCCCACATCAGGGGTCTGAGGACTGGTGGCTCCACCATGCCACCTAGCCACCTGTGAAAGCGATCCAAGAATAAGTAGTGCCTCCCAGTCCTTACAGCCAACAGCATTGGGTGCTCATGGTCAGGCTGCATAACCCACCTACCTACTCACTTTTCAGTACAAGGACACGCTTTCCTTTCAGACACTCAGGGGCAACCATCAGCCCCATGCCTTGCTCAGAGCCTGACCACCTACTACAGCCAGATACTTGTGCCTACAATGATCACCCATGCCTGTCTAGGACTGTAGGTGAGAGCCTGCACCACATACTTGGTGAATTACTACCTGCACACCTGAGCTGAATCCATACAAGAAATGTTAACGGACTCCTGGGCTCACATACTCAGTAACAGATCTAACCACCTGGTGACAGGACGTTACAGCTTCAAAGGCACCAATAATCAAACAAGCTCACACGAGCAGCCTATTTGCACATATCAAAACAAAACAAGAAGTTAGGACGCAGTAAGCAAATATAAAATAAATAAATTATACTAACTTATTGATGGCTCGGAGACAACAGTCAATATCATATCACATAAAGAGGCAGACAAGGATGGCTTCAGCAAGTTCCCAAAATAAAGAATCAATAAATATTCTGGAGGAAGAGAATTTCTTGGAATTAATGGAGGCAGAATATAAAAGATTAATATACAGAACTCTTCAAGATGTTAGGAAGAAAATCAGTCAAAAAGTAGAGAAATTCAAGGAACATACAAAAAAGCAGTAAAGGAACTTAAGAAGGTTATTCAAGAGCACAAGGAAAAACTTAAGAGACTGCAAAAACCCATAGAGAGACAGCAATCAGAAAATCAGAAGATTAACAATAAAATTTCAGAATTAGACAACTCAATAGAAAGTCGTACGAGCAGAATTGAGAGAGTAGAAGTCAGAATTAGTGAGACTGAAGATAAAGCATTTGACATCAACTAATTTCAGGAAAAATCAGATAAAAGGATTTTAAAAAATGCAGAAACTCTAAAAATTATGTGGGACCCTATCAGGAGAAATAACCTACGAGTGATTGGAGGACCAGGACGGGTGGATAACACAAAAACTGTTGAAGATTTGTTGACAGAAAACTTCTGTAACATCATAAAAGATGAGAACATATCTATCCAGGATGCTTATCAAACCACACATGAGGTAGACCCCAAAAGAAAGTCACCAAGACGTATTATAATCAAACTTGACAAAACCAAAGATAAAGAGGGAATTTTAAGAGCAGCTAGGGATAAATGAAAAGTCATCTACAAAGGAGAGTCAATAAGAATAAGCTCGGACTACGCAGCAGAAACCATGCAGGCAAGAAGGCAATGGGATGACATATATAAAGCCTTGAAGGAAAAAAATTGCCAGCCAAGAATTATATATCCAGCAAACTGTCTCTCAAATATGATGGCGAAATTAGGGCATTTCCAGATAAACAGAAGTTTAGGGAATTTGCAAAAACCAAACCAAAATTACAACGAATACTAAAGACAGTCCTCCAGTTAGAAAATCAATAACATCAGATAACAACGCAAGACTAGAACACAGGACACAGCAACCAGATATCAGCCCAAATAGCAAAGTCACAAAATAAATCAAAGCTAAAACACTGAAAAGAGGGAAACAGAGATGTCAATATGCAAAAGATGACAACATTAAAACAAAAAAGAGGAACTAAAAAAGGTAGTCATAGATTTTTCATATGGAGAGGAAGTCAAGGCAATATAAAGAAATAAAACTCTGGTTCAAACTTAGAAAAATAGGGGCAAATATTAAGGTAACCACAAAGGAAACTAAGAAGCCTACACAACAAAATAAAAAACAAGCAAAACATAAAGACTCAGCAAATACAAAAACAACACACTGAAAAAGATGAAAAGAAAATACATATAAATGACTTAGCACAGAAAATTAAATGCAACAAAGAAACTGCAACACACACAAAAGACATCAAAATGACAGCATTAAATTCATACCTATCAATAAGTACACTGAATGTAAATGGACTAAATGCACCAATAAAGAGACAGAGAGTAGCTGAATGGACAAAAAACTCGATCTGCCTATATGCTGCCTACAAGAGACACACCTTAGACTTAAAGACACAAACAAACTAAAACTCAAAGGATGGAAAAAAATATATCAAGCAAACAACATTCAAAAAGAGCAGGAGTGGCAATATTGATCTCTGACAAAATAGACTTTAAAATAAAATCCACCACAAAGGATAAGGAAGGACACTGTACCATGATTAAAGGCTCACTACACCAGGTGGCTATAACTATAATAAATATTTGTGCACCCAATGACAGGGCTCCAAAATACATAAAACAATCTCTAACAGCATTGGAAACAGAGATAGAGCTCCACAATAATAGTAGGAGACTTCAAAACACGACTTTCAGTGGACAGAACATCCAGAAAGAACCTCAACAAAGACACGAAAGATCTAAATGCTACAATCAACCAACTTGATCTCATACACATATATCGAACACTCCACCCAACACCAGCCGAGTATACTTTCTTTTCCAACATATATGGAACATTCTCCAGAATAGACCACATATTAGGTCATAAAACAGCCTTAACAAAATCCAAAGCATCGAAATATTACAAAGCGTCTGTTCTGACCGTAAAGCCATAAAAGTAGAAATCAATAACAGAAAAAGCAAGGAAAAAAATCAAACACATGGAAACTGAACTACACCTTGCTCAAAAACTACTGGGTTATATAAGAAATTAAGAATGGAATAAAGAAATTCATAGAATCAAACGAGAATGAAAACACATCCTACCTTCTGCAAAAGCAGTCTTCAGAGGTCAGTTCATAGTAATAAATGCACCCATCCAAAAAGAAGAAAGGTCCAAAATCAAAACATTAACCCTACAACTCGAACGAGTAGAAAGAGAGCAGCAAAAGAAGCCCTCGAGTGTTAGACGAAAGGAAAAATAAGATTAGAGTAGAATTAAATAGAGAATGGAAAAACAATTGAAAGAGTTAAAAGGACCAAAAGCAAGTTCTTTGAAAAGATCAACAAAATCAATAAACCATTGGCCAAGCTGACAGAAGAAAAACAGGAGAGGAAGCAGATAACCTGTATAAGAAATGAGACTCAGCTGAAATTGAAAGATCCATAGCAGAATATTATGAAAAATTGTACTCTAACAAATTTGAAAACCTAGAGGAAATGGACAAATTTCTAAAAACTCACTGCCTACCTAAACTAACACAATCAGAGGTAGAACAATCAAATAAACCTATAACAAAAGAAGAGATTGAAAAGGTAATTAAAGAATCACAACCAAAAAAAAAAAAAACAAAAACCCTGGTCTGGACGGTTTCACTGGAAAATTCTACCAAGGTTTCAGAGAAGAGTTAACACCATTACTACTAAAGGTACTTCAGAGCATGGAAAAGGTTGGAATACTCCCAAACGCATTCTATGAGACCAGTATAACCCTGATGCCAAAACCAGGTAAAGACACCACAAAGAAAGAAAATTACAGACCAATATCCTTGATGAACATTGACACAAAAATCTTCAGCAAAACACTAGCCAGTAGAATTCAACAATATATCAAAAAAATAATTCACCATGATCAAATGGGATTTATACCAGGTATGCAGGGATCGTTCCACATTAGAAAAAAAAATCAGTGTAATCCATCACATAAAAAAACAAAAGACAAGAACCATGTGATCTTATCAATCAATGCAGAAAAGGCATTTGACAAAGTTCAACACCCATTCATGATAAAAACTCTCAACAAAATAGGAATAGAAGGGAAATTTCTCAATATAATTAAGGGCATTTATACAAAGCCAACAGTCAACATCATCCTAAATGGAGAGACAGTGAAAGCATTCCCCTTGAGAGCGGGAACCAGACAAAGATGCTCTTTATCACCACTCTTCTTCAACATTGTGCTGGAGGTCCTAGCCACAGCAATTAGGCTAAAAAAAGAAACAAAGGGCATCCAAATTGGTAGGGAAGAAGTCAAGCATCTCTATTTGCAGATAATATGATCTTATACACAGAAAACCCAAAAGAATCCACAAGAAAACTACAGGAACTAATAGAAGATATCAGCAAACTATCAGGATACAAGATAAACATAAAAAATCAGTTGGATTCCTCTACACCAACAAAGAGATCTTCCAAGAGGAAATCACCAAATCAATACTATTTACAATAGCCCCCAAGACGATAAAATACTTAGGAAAAAATCTAACCAGAGACATAAAAGACCTACACAATGAAAACTACAAGACACTACTGCAAGACACCAAAACAGACCTGCATAAATGGAAAAACATACCTTACTCATGGATAGGAGGACTCAAATTTGTGAAAATGTCAGTTCTACCTAAAGCAATCTACAGATTCAATGCAATCTGGATCCAAATTCCAATGGTATTTTTTAATGAGATGGAGAAACGAATCACCAACTTCATATGGAAAGGGAAGACGCCCCGGATAAGTAAAGCATTACTCAAGAAGAACAAAGTGGGAGGCCTCACACAACTTGATTTTAAAACCTATGATACTGCCACAGTGGTCAAAACAGCCTGGTACTGGTACAACAGATACATAGTCTAACGGAACAGAATTGAGAATGCATATGTAAATTCATCCACTTATGAGCAGCTGATATTTGACAAAGGCCCAAAGTCCGTTAATTGGGGAAAAGACAGTCTCTTTAACAAATGGTGCTGGCAGAACTGGATATCCATCTGCAAAACACTGAAACAAGACCCATACCTCACACTATGCACAACAACTAACTCAAAATGGATCAAAG